>NC_091068.1:151725895-152025895 GCF_000393655.2 Nicotiana sylvestris
GGAAAACTGGCTATTTAAAACCTGGCCCATTTTTATTTCAATCATAGCCAAATTGATCCCCCCTAATTGACCCAATTTTGAAACCCAATTGGACCGGCCCAATTCTAATCTAACCCGACCGCCAACCCAACCAATTAACCCGCCTGGCCCTTTTTTCAATCCAGGCCATTGATCATTTAGATCAACGGCCACGATCACCCCTTACCTTTTTTAATTCACTAACCCTACCCTAATCCCCTCATTTCCATCTCTCAGATGCCTTTGAATACTCTCCCTCTCTCAAACTCTCTCGAAGGTTCCTAAAACCCTAGCCTCTCTCACCCCTCCTTCAACCGCAATCTCACCGGAACCCATGGCTTCTCAGGCCATGGATGGCCTGTACTCACCCTCCTCCACCATTAAAACCTGGGTGTTCGAAGTTTCGAGGTCCGACCTCGATGGTGTCCTTTCAGATCTCTATAGATCCAAGGTTCTATGGCCTCTCCGGCCTAGCTCCGGCGTATTCAAACATTAGAAGCCTATTTCTGACCTCTCCGACTCAAGATCGGAACTTCTTCCAAGCCTTTCTCATTTCTAGGGTTTCTTTGAAACCCTAAGCTGTTCGAGGTTTTTCTCTGGTTGTTTTCTTATATCTATGATATGTCTGTGCTCTACTTGAGTTCTTAAACGTTTTCCCTAATTTTCTTTCAAAAATTACTTCTCTTCGATTTAGGGTCTCCGAAAGGGTTTTAAAATGTTTTCTGACTCCTATTCTTCTTCTCTTTGTGTGAATCTGTCTATGCTATGTTTTTATGTTCTCTTTTCTACCTCGCATGTCCTTCTCCTGTGTTCTTATGTTTGCCTTATTTTGCATGTCCTTCTATTGTGCTCCGTTCTTTCTTCTACTGGTTTCTATATCATGCTTTCACATGTTTATCTTATGTATTCATTTACCCTATGTTCCTCTACTGTATTTTCTACTAAGCTTTTAGGTCTTTAGTTGCATTCTTCTGGAATTTGTTTGAGTTCTTTGTTACACATGTTTCCTCTACTGTTCTCTTAAGTGCTATACTATCTCGTTTCTCTTCTGAAACTTGTTTAAGTTCCAAGCTTTCTTAAAACGTGTTCTTTATGCTTCAAATCAGTTCTTCATTCTATTTGCCTTGAACCTGCTATTTTATCTGTTTGTTTTCACATGAACCCCTGAAAGAGACCTCTGAGCCTGTTTCAGTTATTTGTCTTCTCTTCTCTGTATCTGATTCGAGTTGAAAACCCTGGTATTTGGGGGGTTTTTGGCGAGTTTGATCTTGTGTTTTGGACTAGGGTTCTATTTGGGACCCTGGACACTCTCAAACTCATTTTGAGTTTATGTACTGGATTTGAGCCTCTTTGTTATGACCCGAAACTCTTCTATACTAGGCTTTTTCGCATTTCGATATGTCTGTATGCTTTATATAGGAGGAATTTTTCCTTCAAAAGGTTTTGTCATCTTGTGATTGATTCAGAATTCCTCTTAATAAGGTTTGATTGATGGTTACTGGTTTCCCTTAAGTAAAAGCCTTTCCTCATTTTTCCTGACTTGGTTCATTCGAACAAAGCCTGCAATTTTGATTTCACTAGCTGTTGAGTGATCGTCTTTCCTTATTTGCACAAACCATGTACCACTGGACTTTTGCCTTAAATAACTTCTGTGTATTTACCCTTCTTGTGCTACTTTGGAAAAGATTTTGATCAAACTCTTTCCTTAATTGTCTTGCCCGTTTGAAATCAGAATCCCTTAATTGAAGGGAGACCTTATGTGATTGATTTTGAAACTATTTTCTTACCTTTTCTTACTTGCTTTCTGCACTATAAAGGGCACGACCCTTCTGCACTTTTACACACTTCCAATTCAATACTCTTTAAGACCTTGAGTTCAATACTCTGACAACACTTATTGAACACTTTCAATTTCAATACTCATACATTCTCAATTCAACACTCTACTCTCTTCTGAAATCTTCTGGCTATGTGTTTGCAATTTGGCTTTACTACTGCTCTTCTCTTCTTATTTCCCTGAAACTGGTATGTTCTAATTTAAATTTCAGCTTCATCCCTATGTGTTTGCTTTACAGTTTCAACCATTTTGTCTACTTTACTGTTTATGTTATGTATTGAATATGCTGTCTCTTTTCATCTGTTGCTGTGTGAATTCCTTATACCCTTATTCCCTTCTATGTGTTTGAGTTAAAGTTCAAAGCATGCCAACATCCAAATTGTTGCTCATGTCTGGACTTGATCCTTTAATGGATCCTAACTCCCAAACAATATGGCTAACAGGCTGGTTGGGGTGTGCCAGCACTTCCAATTGCTGGGTATGACCACCAGCCTGTCTTGGCTTTCCCCAAAATCTCCTCTATGCACTTGCACTCTCTCTTAGATTCTAAGTTTTGCCTCCCTCCTATTAGTCTTACTTTGGGACTTTATCTCCCTCTAAACTTGGACATTTGAGGGCTAGCCTTTCCACACTGCACTATAATCCGATTCTGCAATATATTTGGGTATAAGCACTGCCCGGAGTCCACTTGAGACTCTTAGGGAACTCTGACACATCTTGAATAGGAGAAAGGGTTTGGAATTTGATCTTTGGAGTTGGTTTACTTCATGCTTCAGACAGAAGTCTGAATCAGGCTCTTCTTGGTTGGGATTTTTAGCTTTCTAATGTAATTTATTTTACTTTTCTTTATTCATTCTGGGCTGTAATAATTTGTCATAACTTATGGGGTCTTAGTGAAAAGGGGAGGGTCACTCAAGTATGCATAAGGGTAGATATAATGCTCATTAGGTCTTTATTTCTGCAAATCATGGCAAGTTCTGCATTTCAGCATCTTTGAAATCCTGTTTTAGGTTCTGCACTTCTACATTTTCATATAGAAATCCTGTTTTAGGTTCTGCAGTTCTACATTTTCATATAGAAATCCTGTCTATAAACTTCTGCACTTTTGCATCTTAGAAATCCTGCCTATAAGTTCTGCATATATATCATATCAATAGCTTTTTCATTTATACATCTCATATAAAAAACATGACTATAGGATTCTGCATTTTACCTATCATATAGAAAGCATGTCTATAGGGTTTCTAAATACTGCATACGTATCCATCAGTAGGCAAAAGATATATAGGCTTAAATAATAAAATCAGTATTTTAGATGCCATGCCTATAGGATTTCTGCATTTTCGTAAAGGATAAAATCAGTCACACTTAGAAAGCATGCCTATAAGAATAAGCAACTAATCTGAATCCCTCAACTTGCTTATAAGTTTAAAATTAGTAATAGCATTTCTTCAACGCTTGCAGAACTTATGTTCCTAATATTAATAAATCTGCTTCTGAAATCAGTATCTTTCTCTCGTATTTAGATATCATGCCTATAGGTTTCACCTAAGCAAGCTATAAGGTAAATTAGCTAATTGAATCACACTCTGTTAATTCCAACCAGTAGGCAGGTTTGATTCCGGTTTCTTATCTGAAATGTGTAATAGACCAGTCTGCCTCCTTAACGTTTAAGTTTAATTCAGACCATAACCAGTATCTACAAGACATGCTAAACAATCTGTTTTTAAGTGAGGAGGCCCATCTGAACCTCTTAAATTGTTATGTGTTTCCCATATCTGCCTTATGTGTTTTTGTTTGTCGCTTTAGATTTTTATCCCTTTAAACCACACAAAACCTACATTTCCCTTCCCTTAGGACTAGCAGTCCCAATGCCTCTGGGACTGATAGGATTGGGGCGGGTACTATCATGCAATAAGTAACGAAACCATTCCGCGTTTAAATACCTCAACAGGGTGGAAAATGGTAAATATTGATATGATGACCGGTGCGCTAATACCACGTGTAACCCTTCTTCTAAGGAGTTCTTACAGGGTATTGCATTGATGTGATCCATATTATTTATAAACCTAGGACCCTCCTTCCCTTTACTTGTTTATTTTATTACTTTCAAAATTTCAAACTCCCCTTTTCAAATTTCAACTTCCTTGATTCTTCAAACTTTAACTTATTTTCAATCACAATGTGACAACCCATCTTATTTGAAACCCTTAATTGCTTATTTACTGTTTGTACTTAAGTCACAATTGTAGCATGGCCGGGAATCACACTAGTGGATCTTGAGGGGTGCCTAATACCTTCTCCTCGAGATAATTTCTAGACCTTACCCAAACTCTAGTTTTTCTAAACAAATTCTTCCTAGTGTCCTAATGCATTTAATCATTAGGTGGTGACTCTTCAAATCAAAAAACCCAATTCCCAAAAGGGAACGAGTTGTCCTCGCAAATGTCATAAACCCGATTTCGCGAGAAAAAGGGGGCCCGACAGCGTGGCGACTCTGCTGGGGATTTCTTTAAGGCTTTTACCATTTCATGATATTTGTGACTTTATGATTCCTTGAATGTCTTTAATGCCTTTAAGTATTTATTTTTCTCTCCTACTTCAAAAAATGACTTGGCTCTTCGTTTCTTCTCTTTATTTCTCTTAATGCTTTCTTTTACCACTTTCCTTTAATACTGTTGTAATTTTGAGCAATTATTGTAATTATTACCTTATGAATGTGCAAATACATGACAATTTGTTTAATTATTGTAACTGCATATTCAACATCATATTCCACTCGTGCCAAACAAATACAATAGCAACGCTTATAATGAGTGGTTGCGCCCTTTCGATATTATTACCCCCTAAATTTGGCAAAGGTGTATTTGCGGTAAAACTAGTCAATCAACGGTGTAGTCGACGGTTCCGTGACTTTATCTCTTGAGTTGTCCGCTCAAGGGTACCAATCTAATACCCCATAGAAACCCTACTCTGTTTAATTGTGCATGCATCACTGTCAAAACCTAGTTGAGTCAGTTATGTTGTCCACATAATGACTCTTTAAGATAGCCTTGTCCAAAGTCCACTGGGTTTCCTTGGAACCCAAACGGACATTGCCACGTTCTATGCATTTATTTGGAGAACTAAATGCTGCTTATGCCAATTATTGATAGTTAAATAGTCGAGTCCGGCGGGGGTAAGGGCCTAACCCTTTTGTCTTGCAGAAACATGAGGCACGAGGTCCCCAACTTCGGTATGGTTAGCACACCCTCACTCTTGCTGGACTGGTAGATGAGTCTTCCATCAAATGACCAAATTAACGAGTGGAAAGAGAGGGCCGCCAAAGCTAGCGAAAAATTGGAATATCTGGAGGAAAGTCTGCGAGAATTGGAAGGGAAAGTGAGGAAAAGAGTCACCGACTGCCAGAACGCTAAAGGAAACGAAGGAGAACACATGGCAAAGGCATTTCTACTGGTGAACCTACGCGAGCTGGAAGATTTGATTAACGATAGCATTCAACCTAGGGAAGGTCCTTCTGGGACCAAATAGATAAGAGTTTTCTTTTACTTTATGAAATGTAATAAGGCCAATGGCTACTAGTGACATTTTATTCCTTGTTATTTAGTGTCGTTTTAGGATTCATCTGCATTTTATCAATAAAATGAGGCATTTAGTATTCTAAGTTCTCCAAATCAATTTGTTGCTAGGCCTACCTCGGGCACAACGAGGCTCCCAAATTAGGACACGGTTTATATTCTCGCACTATGTGTTTAAATATTGCAACACCTTTTCCTTATAATCCGCAGTAACTTGCTACCTTTTTATTTTATTCCCCTCTCCAAAGGTTAGTTCGTGCACCCTGGCATCGTCATCATACTCCACAAGATCCAAGGGCCCTCCACCCACTCCTCCTTCTAGTTCTGTCAGAAATAGAAACAAGGGAAAAATGGAAGATTTGAGCAACATTAGAAAGGAAAACTCGGTTGAACGGGTAGAAATCACTCAGGGTACTCATGTCTCCAAAGAAGGTGCATCCCAACTCGAGCAGAAACTGCTAAAGTTTCAAGAGGAACTTGATCAAGTCCAAAATTTGGCAAGCTTGTCGTTTTCCCTCACCACCCGATATGTCAACTTTCCTAACACTCAAAACCCCACACCTCCACAAAACATCCCGAAACCATAAAAACCATCCCGCTCCCCATCACCACTGTAACACTTGCCACACTTCCAACAACACCCCTTACTCATCCCTGAACCATTGAACTCCACAAATGATCATATCCACACTCACCAAAACACTCCCATCTATGTGGAAACCATACCACACTCCATTCCACCTGTCTCAAGCACACCTGAGTCTGATGACAAAGACTCCCTTATCATGAACCTGGCCGCAGAATTCAAGAAGTTGACTAGCCGAGTTCAGGGTGTTGAAGGAAGCAAGGGAATCGAGGGATTCAACTACAAAGACCTCTGCATACAACCAGATGTCGAACTGCCTGAGGGGTACAAACCTCCTATGTTCGAAATGTTTGCCGGTACAGGGGATCCCAAAGTCCATTTAAGGACATACTGCGACAATCTGGTCGGAGTAGGGAAGGACGAAAAGATTTGCGTGAAGCTTTTTATGAGAAGTATGAAAGGAGATGCTCTGTCTTGGTACATTAGCGAAGACCCAAAGAAGTGGTCGAATTGGGTAAGTATGGAATCCGATTTCATAGACAAGTTCAGGTTCAACACGGAGAATGCGCCAGATGTGTTCTATATCCAGAACCTAAAGAAGAAACCTACGGAGACTTTTCGTGAGTATGCCCCTCGTTAGAGATCAGAAGCTGCTAAGGTCAAACCGTCTTTAGAAGAAAAACAAATGAACATGTTTTTCGCCTGAGCTCAAGACCCACAGTACTATGAAAGGTTGATGTTGACTGAAAGCCAGAAATTTTCCGACATCATCAAGCTGTGGGAGAGGATCGAGGAAGGTATCAAAAGTGGCATGGTCACAAACCTTGAAGCTTTGCAGGCTACCAACAAGGCTCTACAGTCTAGTGGCACTTCCAAGAAGAGGGACGTGGGCGCCGTGATGGTTGCACAGAGAACTAAATCCCCTATTAAATACCAAGCCTATCTGATGCCGCCACTCACATATCAACCTACCCCAAATTACAAGCACCCTCACCCTCTTACTAAGCTACACCACATACTTACCAATCACCTCCACCACCCACATACCGACCTACTTCACCCAGATACTCCCAACCCACACACATCTACCAAGCCTACAACACCTAATAAGCCCACTATCAATCACCTCCCCCTCGCCAAAACTTTCCTATACCCCGACCAAATTTCGACCGCAGACCTCTCAAACAGTATACTGGCATTGCCGAACCAATTGACCAGCTATATGAAAGGCTCAAAGCTACTGGTTATGTCACCTATATCCCTGCCATAACCCCCGAAAACCCCTACCAATGGGTCAGCCCAAACAAACTTGTGCATAACATTCCGGCATGAAAGGGCATACCATTGATGAGTGTCGCTCTCTGAAGGATAAGATCCAAGCTTTGATTGACAACAATATCATCGTGGCAAAAGAGCTTACTCTGAACGTCCGCAGCAACCCTCTACCAGACCACAAGGGTGGAGGCGTTCACATGATTGAGATAGAGGATGATTGGGACCCCAAATGATCGATTGGATTAATAGCAGAAGGTGACAAACCAAAGAAATCAACAGTCACCCTTAACCCGATTGTGGTCCAGATTCAGCCTTCTGGGGACGCTGAGGTGAATATGTCTGTACCACTTGAGTTTGAAGCACCACCCCCTGCAAAGAAGCCAACACCAATTGAGGTCGAGTTTGGGTCCCCAAAGGCACCTGTACCATTTGAGGTTGCTGTATTACCTTCCAAAGCAAGGGTGCCCATTCCGGTAGCAATGACAGCCATAACACTGTTCCACACAAAGGCCATACCATGGTATTACACAGCCGAGGCAATAAGGAAAGGGAAAACCAAGTTTGGAGAAGTAGTTGCGGCATATGTCATGATAAGGACCTGCAAGGTTTATACTCCAAAACACTTGGATGAGTCGAGTAAGCAGGTATCTGGACAGCCAGCCATCACTGAAGCTGGACCTGACAACCTCTGGAGGAAGATACAAGCCAAAGAGTATTCAGTCATTGATCAGTTGAACAAAACTCCATCCGAGATCTCTATCTTAGCTCTGCTACAAAGCTCTGACCTACATAAGAATTCCTTATTGAAGGTGCTGATTGAGGCGTATGTACCAAGCAACATCACCGGAGGAGAAACAACAAATATGGTGGGACAGGTATTGGAGAGTCACAAAATCACTTTTCATGAAGATGAGTTGCCACCAGAAGGGCTGAGCCACAACAAGGCATTGCACATCATCCTACAATGCGAGGATTATTTTATCACCAGGGTCCTGATCGATGGAGGGTCCAGCCTCAACATTTGTCCGCTGGTAACACTTAGAATATTAGGGAAATGGCTGCATGAGATCAAAGATGGGGCCCTTAACATCAAAGCCTTCGACGGTTCCCAAAGGTCCACTATTGGGGAAATCAGCCTGTGTTTACAGATGGGGCCTACTTGGTTTGATGTCGACTTTCAAGTAATAGACGTGCCGGGATCTTACAACTTGCTCTTAGGACAACCATGGATTCATGCCGCTGGGGCTGTAGCATCAACCCTACATCAGGAAGTGAAATTTGAGTGGAATCAACAAGAAGTGATCATCCACGGCGATGGTAACAATCCCATATATAGTCGCTAGACCATCTCAACGATCGGAGGAAGAAGGAAGATAGGTAGAGAAACCTTTCATCACATCGAGCAAGATAACGCCATTGACAAGGATAAATGGCGGGACAACAAAATCGAAAGCATATTGAACTGGTACGGATATGAGCCAGGCAAGTGACTTGGCAAGAACCTCCAAGGAATCGCTAAGCCTGTCAAGCTGAAGAAACATAGTACCACCTTCGGTCTGGGATACGAGTACACCTGGAAAGAGTTCAATAAATGGTCATCGCTATGGCGCGGGCCTTATTATCCACTAGAGCATCCGATACCTCGCTCGGAGCAGATTTTCCAGCCAACTGATGTTATATATGGGCCAAAAGAAGAGAAAGCACTGGCAACGATGAGGGATTTGTTTTTGGAAGAGGATGACATGGATTGCTGTGTCATTTTCAAGGAGGAGGGGGAGGAAGGCCCTTCCATACAAGCCATGAGCCGAGGAGCGCGCCTCAATAATTGGTCCATCAGAACAACCAGAGCCCGAAAAGCCTCGGGGTAGCAAGGCTGAACAAGCATCATGCACTATTTTTCATTTTTACTAGTTGACTTTCCTTTTGCCTTTTAATTTCACAATAAGATCTTTAATGTTCAAAACAGTTATGGAATTTTTCAAAGCATTTCGATTTTTCTTATGAATCTTACTCTTATTACTTTCTCTCATTTACTTTATTTACAGTATTACTCTTACTTATCCTATTAAACCAACGACTGTGATACATAACGAGACAACGCGACAATTGGACTCAGAGAAGATGATATACCAGAAGAGGTTGTTAAAGAGGTTGAGGATTTTGAGAACAGACCTAAGTCCAACCTAGACGAGAACGAGATTGTTAACCTGGGAGATGTAGAAAATGTCAAAGAAACTCGGATCAACGTTCATTTGTCACCGGCAGAAAAGGAAGAATACGCAGAATTTCTGAAGGAATATGAGGACATATTCGCCTGGTCGTATGACGACATGACTGGTTTGAGTACATCTATTGTGGCGCACAAGCTGCCAACTGATCCGGCATGCCCACCGGTAAAGCAAAAGCTCAGGAAGTTCAAGCCTGAAATGAGATTGAAAATCAAGGAAGAAGTCACCAAGCAAGTCAAAGCTAAGGTTCTCAGAGTAGTAGAGTATCCAACATGGTTAGCCAACATCGTTCCAGTACCAAAGAAGGACGAGAAGGTCAGAGTCTGTGTCGACTACCGGGACCTCAACCGGGCCAGTTCCAAAGACGACTTCCCATTGCCAAACATACACATTCTAATTGACAACTGCACCAAGCACGAGCTACAGTCGTTTGTTGATTGTTTTTCTGGGTATCATCAGATCTGGATGGAGGGAGAAGATGCTAAGAAAACGGCCTCCATTACACCGTGGGGAATGTATTGTTACAAGATGATGTCATTTGGGTTAAAGAATGTTGGGGCCACCTACATGAGGTGCATGACTACCATTTTTCATGATATGATACACAAAGAGATCGAGGTATATGTAGATGACATCATCATCAAGTCCAAGAAAGCCACTGATCACATGGAAGATTTGAGGAAGTTCTTCAATAGACTAAGAAGGTACAACTTGAAGCTGAATCTCGCAAAATGTGCATTCGGAGTTCCTGCTGGAAAACTACTTGGGTTCATTGTGAGTCGCCGAGGAATAGAACTGGATCCGTCAAAGGTCAAAGTCATTCAAGAGTTGCAACCACCAAAGAACAAGAAGAACGTAATGAGTTTCTTGGGAAGACTCAACTACATCAGCCGGTTCATAGCTCAATCTACTGTCATCTGTGAGCCAATCTTTAAGATGTTGAAGAAGGACTCCACTGCCAAATGGACTGATGACTGTCAAAAAGCCTTCGACAGAATCAAGGAGTACCTGTCCACACCGCCAGTTAGGGGTGTTCATAAAAATCCGAAAACCTGAACCAAACCGAAAACCAAACCAAACCAACCAAAAAAACCGATACTTTTTGGTTTGGTTTGGTTTTTGGTTTTGAAATTTAAAAACCAATCAAATTTGGTTTGGTTTTGGTTTTAATTAAAAAAAAACCAAACCAAACCGAATATAGGAGTAACTATTTTAAATTTATTATTACACCTATATATATATGTATACTTTTATACAAAGTTTTAAAAACTTTATAGTAAATATTAATCGTTTGCACTTTTAGTACAGTTCTTTACCTTTACATTCTAGTTTAATTGGTAGTTTTCTTTTGTTAAGTGTAAGAATCTATTTCATGTTAAAATTAATATATTTTTAATTAAGTCCTTAAATTATTCATCACTATTTGATTCAATTTTCATCAATATATCTTGGTGAATAATAGATTTCTCAAAGGGCAATTGATTTAATAGTGTTACGTTGAAAATGTGGTTGCCGAAATGTATGTTTGGTAGTGTATGTCTTATATTTAAGAAAAACCCAACAAATAACCGAAAAAACCAAAAAACCGACATAAACCGGATCGAGAAAAAACCAACTTAATTAGTTTGGTTTGGTTCTAATATTTGAAAAACTGACTTAATTGGTTTGGTTTCTTTTTAGAGGAAAACCGATCCAAACCGAACCATGAACACCCCTACCGCTAGTCTTGGTCCCGCCCGAGCCGGGCAGACCTCTATTGCTCTACCTTGCAATATTGGATGGGCATTCGGTTGTGTTCTGGGACAATATGGTGAAACAAGAAGGAAGGAGCAGGACATCTATTATCTCAGCAAGAAGTTCACCCCATACGAGGCCCGATATTCTCTGTTGGAATGCACCTGTTGTGCTTTGATTTGGGTAGCTTAGAAGTTAAGGCACTATTTCTGTGCCTATACTACGTATCTCATATCAAGAATAGATCCGTTGAAGTACATCTTTCAGAAGCCCATGCCCACCAGCAAGCTAGCCAAGTGGCAAATCCCACTAAGTGAATTCGACATTGTCTACATGACTCAGAAAGCGATCAAGGGACAGGCTTTGGCAGATCATCTTGTTGAGAATCCCGTGGACAGAGAATACAAATCCTTTAAGACGTATTTTCCTGACGAGGAGGTATCCTTCATAGGAGAAGACATTGCAAAATCCTATGATGGTTGGAGAATGTTTTTCGACGGATCAGCAAATTTCAAAGGAGTTGGCATATGAGCATTTCTAGTGTCAGAAACTGGTCAGCATTATCCGGTGTCTGCCAAACTCAGGTTCCTGTGCACCAACAACATGGCCGAGTACGAAGCCTGCATCTTGGGACTCAAGATGGCTATTTACATGAACATCCAAGAGTTGCTAGTAATCGGGGATTCAGACTTGCTTATACATTAGGTCCGAGAAGAATGGGCAACCAAGAATTCCAAGATACTCCCTTATCTGTATCATGTACAGGAGTTGAGAAAGAGATTCACAAAGACAGAATTCCAGCATGTTCCTAGCGTCCAGAATAAGTTTGCCGATGCATTGGCTACCCTGTCCTCTATGATACAACATCCAGATAAGAACTTCATTGATCCTATTCTGGTGAAGATTCATGATCAGCCATCCTACTATGCATATGTCGAGGAAGAAGCAGACGGAAAACCTTGGTTTCATGATATCAAGGAATACCTGGAAAAAGGATAATACCTAGAGCTTGCCAACACCACTCAGAAGCGCACACTTCGGATGTTATCTAACAATTTCTTTCATAGCGGAGGAATCCTGTATAGGAGGACTCCTGATTTGGGATTATTAAGGTGTGTCGGCACAAGGGAAGCATCCAGGCTACTAGAGAAAATCCAGCCAGGACCTGCGACCCACATATGAACAGTTTTGCCTTACCCAAGAAGATACTCCAGGCTGGTTATTTTTGGATGACTATGGAAACGGACTGCATCCAGTATGTCCGAAAGTGCCATCGCTGTCAGATACATGTAGACATGATAAAGGTGCCCCTAAAAAAGCATAATGCAACAAGCTCGCCGTGGCCATTCGCCGCTTGGGGAATGGATGTCATCGGACCTATCGAGCCCACCGCATCAAACGGGCACAAGTTCATTCTAGTGACAATTGATTATTTTACCAAATGGGTTGAAGCAGCATCATACAATGCAGTGACTAAGAAAGTTGTGGCAGACTTTGTCCGTGACCGCATCATTTGTCGATTCGGGATCCTAGAATCAATCATTACTGAAAATGGTTCCAATCTCAATAGTGACTTGATGAAGGCCATGTGTGAAACCTTCAAGATCAAACATAAGATTCTACAACTTACAGACCTCAGATGAACGGAGCCGTAGAAGCTGTCAACAAGAATATCAAGAAGATACTAAGAAATATGATAGAGAAGCATAAGTAGTGGCACGAGAAGCTCTCATTTTCTTTATTGATATACCGCACCATACTCCGCACATCAAGTTGGGCAACTCCCTACATGTTGGTATATGGTACCGAAGCAGTCATACTCGCTGAGGTAGAAATTCCTTCCTTAAGGATCATACAGGAAGTAGAGCTCGACGACGCAAAATGGGTGAAGAGTCGTTACGAGAAACTAGCTCTTATAGACGAAAAGAGAATGAATGTAGTTTTCCACGGTCAGCTCTATCAGAACAGAATGTCTAGAGCCTTCAACAAAAGAGTCAAGCCGAGACAATTCGCACCGGGGCAGCTAGTGTTAAAGAAAATTTTTCCGCATGAAGAGGAAGCCAAAGGGAAATTCTCTCCCAATTGGCAGGGTCCGTACATGGTTCACCGGGTTCTGACAGGTGGAGCTCTCATACTTGCAGAAATGGACGGAGAAGTTTGGCCAAAGCCGATCAATTCAGACGCAGTCAAGCGATACTATGTGTAACCTTTATGCTTTCTTTTATGATGTAATTTGAACTACGCCTAACCTGATTCCCGTTTAAGAGGGGATATGTAGGCAGCCCTATGGGTTCGGTCACAATTCAATAAAATTTCCATTTTCCCCGCTATTGGAAACTGGGGCAGAATTTTGAGGACCCTCAAAATTCCGGAGTTGATTCTAGCCATTTATCATTAACAACCGTCAGGAGCAGCAGCCCGGTAAACTGGGGCAGAATTTTGAGGAGGATCCCTAAAATTTCGGAGCAAGCAAAGTTGCAATGTTTTGAACCACGTCGCAGTCATCAGTTCATCTAAATAAAATTATTCTTAATTATTCACTTATATTATGCTTTTACTAAATCATGCATGTCTGTTACCAAAATTTCTTTATTTAGCAACGCTACCCCAATGATACACATAGTATCACTGAAACAGAACCGAGAAGGTCAAGCAAAGTCAGCGGGGATACGAACTAACCTTTCCCCTTTACAAAACTCACGATTTTTCTTTGGATGCAGACACCTGAGTTGGAAAATCATCAAATTTACTATACACTCATACTGATTAGGAATACAACTCTTAGAGCCATCACCTACTCATAGTTTTTATACGCACTCAATATCCCCAGCACCCACAATATCGAAATCAGATATTAGCTAAGAAAACTCTACTGCCACCTGCCTTTTATTTCTTGCATAAGGCTACCATTCTACCTCCCAAAACTAAACACTGTCTCCATCTGCATTCTTTGCATTGCATAAGGCTACCATTCTGCCTTTCGAGACTAAGCATTGTCTCCATCTGCATTTTTTGTATTGCATAAGGCTACCATTCTGCCTTCGGAGACTAAGCACTGTCTCCATCTGCATTCTTTGCATTGCATAAGGCTACCATTCTACCTTCCGAGACTAAGCTCGTGCTCCATCTGCATTCTTTGCATTGCATAAGTCTACCATTGTGCCTTTTGAGGTTAAGCTCTACCTCCATCTACATTTCACCTACATTGCATAAGGCTACCATTCTTCCTTCCGAGGTTAAGCTCTACCTCCATCTGAATTTCGCTGCATCGCATAAGGCTACCATTCTGCCTTTTGAGACTAAGCCCTGTCTCCACCTGCATGGCTGAAATATCTCCACTTTATTTATGTCTCGCATAGCTAAAAGATTGCCATCTTCATCTACATATTGCACGGCTGAAATATCGCCACTTTTATTTTTCTTGCATGGCTGAAATATCGCCACTTTCTATTTACATCTTGCATCGGCTGAAATACTGCCATCTCATTTACATTTTTTGCATTGGCTGAAATATCGCCTCCTTCTGCATCTCATGTGCTGAAAGATTGCCAAGTTGTCCGAAGGCATCATTGTTCGGAGGCATCATTTTCATAGCCCGAGAACGCCATGCCATGGCCTGAGGACCCCATTTTATCTTTTGCATATCATTATTCAAAGGCATCATAGCTCGGAGGCATCATTTTCATAGCCCGAGAGCATCATTTCATGGCATGCGAATCCTTTATTATACGCTTCATGGCCCAGGACGTCATGGTCTAAGGACATCATCTTAACCGTCCAAAGACATCATTCATGGTCCAACGGAACTTATATCACATTGAAAATTATGCACAATATATGTTCGTATTGCTCATTTACGGGTAAACCGGCTAGCAATGGCCATCTCAGCAGGAGCGATCCCACTCCAGTTCCTGCAGCCCGGATTAGACCTTAACTATCCTTCCTGACCTGAATACCGCGTCTGTTCTTGTAAAACCTCCGTTAGCATATTCCGCCGATGGAACCTGAACTACATATGGCCTGATTCCTGTAAGACCAGGGATATGTAGATAGCTCAGGAACTAGAGCACGGTCAAATTCTTCAAACCATCTCGTTCGGTCAAAATTGGCCATCATATTTTTACCCGACAACTCTTTCATCCTTCCCGGGTAAAGAGGGGCAACTGTTGATACCAAATTTTTCCCTGTATATTTTTCATATATACAAAATACTTTCCAAATAATATATGTATGCATATAAAAGCATGTCCAAGTGTTTTAATATCTTTTTCCCAATTTTTAAAGATTTTTAAAATCAATTTATTGCTCATTTCAGTAGTATAAAAACCAATAATTATTCCCAAAATTATTACTTTGGTGGATAATTTGTTTTATTTCCCATATTTATACCAAAATATAGTTAAGACAATTTTTATATATTATTACAAATTTATTTGGTATTTTTAAAGCTAAATTGCATATAATTGCAATTTTAGCCTACTTTAAGATTTAATAGCATTTTTATAATTATAAAATTTGTTCCAACATTTTTAAATCAATATTTATATATTATTAACTGATCCAGTACTCTTAATTTACTTTCAAAATCATTTTACTATTTCTTTATAAAATAAAAAAGGGAAAAACTGGCTATTTAAAACCTAGCCCATTTTTATTTCAATCATAGCCAAATTGACCCCCCCTAATTGACCCAATTTTGAAACTAAATTGGACTGACACAATTCTAATCTAACCCGACCCCCAACCCAACCAATTAACCCGCCTGACCCTTTCTTTCAATCCAGGTTGTTGATCATTTAGATCAACGGCCATGATCACCCCTTACCTTTTCTAATTCACTAACCCTACCCTAATCCCCTCATTTCCATCTCTTAGTCGCCTTTGAATACTCTCCCTCTGTCAAACTCTCTCAAAGGTTCTTGAAACCCTAGCCTCTCTCACCCTCTTCAACCGTAATCTTACTGGAACCCATGGCTTCTCAGGCCATGGATGGGCTATACTCACCCTCCTCCACCATTAAACCCTGAGTGATCGAAGTTTCGAGGTCCGATCTCGGTAGTGTCCTTTCAGATCTCTACAGATCCATGGTTCTATGGCCTTTCCGGCCTGGCTCCGGCGTATTCAAAGATCAGAAGCCTATTTCTGACCTATCCGACTCAAGATCGGACCTTCTTCCAAGCCTTTCTCATTTCTAGGGTTTCTCTGAAACCCTAAGATGTTCGAGGTTTTTCTTTGTTTGTTTTCTTATATCTATGCTATGTCTGTGCTCTACTTGAGTTCTTAAACGGATTCCCTAATTTTCTTTCAAAAATTAATTCTCTTCGATTTAGGGTCTCCGAAAGGGTTTTAAAATGTTTTCTGGCTTCTCTTCTTCTTCTCATTGTGTGAATCTGTCTATGCTATGTTTTTATGTTCACTTTTCTACCTCACATGTCCTTCTCCTGTGTTCTTATGTTTGCCTTATTTTGGATGTCCTTCTATTGTGCTCCGTTCTTTCTTCTACTGGTTTCTATATCATGCTTTTACATGTTTATCTTATGTGTTCGTTTACCCCTATGTTCCTCTACTGTATTTTCTACTACGTTTTTAGATCTTTAGTTGCCTTCTTCTGGATTTTGTTTGAGTTCTTTGTTAAACATGTTTCCTCTACTGTTCTCTTAAGTGCTATACTATCTCGTTTCTCTTCTGAAACTTGTTTAAGTTCCAAGCTTTCTTAAAACGTGTTCTTTATACTTCAAATCAGTTCTTCATTCTATTTGCCTTGAACCTGCTATTTTATCTGTTTGTTTTCACATGAACCCCTGAAAGAGACTCTAAACCTGTTTCAGTTATTTGTCTTCTCTTCTCTGTATCTGACTCGAGTTAAAAACCCTGGGATTTGGGGGGTTTTTGGTAAGTTTGATCTTGTGTTTTAGACTAGGGTTCTATTTGGGACCTTGGACACTCTCAAACTCATTCCGAGTTTATGTACTGGATTTGATCCTCTTTGTTATGACCTGGAACTCTTCTATACTAGGTTTTTTCGCATTTCGATATGTCTGTATGCTTTATATATGAGGAATTTTGCCTTCAAAACTTTTTTCAACTTGTGATTGATTGATGGTTACTGATTTTCCTTAAGTAAAACCCTTTCCTCATTTTTCCTAACTTGGTTCATTCGAACAAAGCTTGCAATTTTGATTTCACTGGCTATTGAGTGATCGCCTTTCCTTATTGCACAAACCATGTACCACTGGACTTTTGCCTTAAATAACTTCTGTGTATTTACCCTTCTTGTGCTACTTTGGAAAAGATTTTGATCAAACTCTTTCCTTAATTATCTTGCCCGTTTGAAATCAGAATCCTTTAATTGAAAGGAGACCTTATGTGATTGATTTCGAAACTATTTTCTTACCTTTTCTTACTTTCTTTCTGCACTAATAAGGGCACGCCCCTTCTGCACTTTTACACACTTCCAATTCAATACTCTTTAAGACCTTGAGTTCAATACTCCGACAATACTTATTGAACACATTCAATTTCAATACTCCTACATTCTCAATTCAACACTCTACTCTCTTATGAAATCTTCTAGCTATGGGTTTGCAATTTGGCTTTACTGCTGCTCTCTCTTCTTATTTCCCTAAAATTGGTATGTTCTAATTTAACTTTCAGCTTCATCCCTATGTGTTTGCTTTATAGTTTCAACAATCTTGTCTACTTTGCTGTTTATGTTCTGTATTGAATATGCTATCTCTTTGTATCTATTGCTGTGTGAATTCCCCATACCCTTATTCCCTTCTATGTGCTTGAGTTAAAGTTCAAAGCATGGCAACATCCAAATTGTTGCTCATGTTTGGACTTGATCATTTAATGGATCCTAACTCCCAAACAATGTGGCTAACAGGCTAGTTGGGGTGTGCCACCACTTCCAATTGCTGGGTATGACCACCAGCCTGTCTTGGATTTCCCCAAAATTCCCTCTATGCACTTGCAATCTCTCTTAGATTCTATGTTCTGCCCGCTCCTATGAGCCTTGCTTTGGGACCTTGAGCTCCCTCTGAACTTGGACATTTGAGGGCTGGCCCTTCCACACTGCACTATAATCCGATTCTGCAATATATTTGGGTGTAACACTGCCCGGAGTCCACTTGAGACTCTTAGGGAACTCTGACACATCACGAATAGGAGAAAGGCTTTGGAATTTGATCTTTGGAGTTGGTTTACTTCATGCTTCAGACATAAGTCTGAATCACACTCTTCCTGGTTTGGAATTTTAGCTTTCTGATGTAATTTTGTTTTACTTTTCTCTATTCATTCTGGGTTGTCATATTTTGTAATAACTTATGGGGTCTTAGTGAAAAGGGTAGGGTCACTCATGTATGCATAAGGGTAGATATCATGCACATTAGGTCTTTATTTCTGCAAATCATGGCAAGTTCACTTCTACATTTTCATATAGAAATCCTGTCTATAAACTTCTGCACTTTTGCATCTTAGAAATCCTGCCTATAAGTTCTGCATATATATCATATCAATAGTTTTTGCATTTCTGAATCTCATATAGAGAACATGACTATAGGATTCTGCATTTTGCCTATCATATAGAAAGCATGTCTATAGGGTTTCTGAATACTGCATACGTATCCATCAATAGGCAAATGATATATAGGCTTAAATAATAAAATCAGCTTTTTAGATGCCATGCCTATAGGATTTCTGCATTTTCATAAACAGTCCAAACATGCTAAAATAATTGGAAAATGGGATGCAGACTCTTGGAGGGGCCCCTTACTGCCCAAGCTCAATATAAGCCATCTCATGGCATCAACACTAGTCCCTCATCCTCATATCAATCAAGCCACCTCGTGGCGTACATATCTCAGGCCCTCGGCCTCAAATCAGTATCAGTGTTTCCTCACAATATAGGCCCTCGGCCTCAAAAATCCTCACAAGCCACTCCGGTAATAGTAAAACAGTGTTTCTCAGCCCAAGCATCATTTAAAATATCTTTTAAGTATTAAAACTGAATAAAGCATGGCTGAGTATGAAAACAATGGAAAATAACATGACTGAGTTTAAGTATAAAGTCAAAACAGTAAGGAAATATTAATAAAAATCCCTGAAAGGTTCAAATAGTTGGCACAAAGCCCAAATTTGGCATTCAGCCCAAATTATCATGATAGCAAATAGATTTTAGTCAAATACGCGGTAAAATCATCAATCAGGACGGACTAAGTCATAATCCCCAATAGTGTACGACTCCACGCTCGTCATCAAGGGTGTTCCTCACCTCAATATAGCACTACGATGTGCAATCCCAAATTTCAAACCCTCAGAACATCATTTACAATCATTACTCATCTTGAACCGGTCAAATCTCTAACTCGCGACGCCTTTGCCCCTTGAATCGGCCTCTACTCACGTCGAATCTATCCAGAATCAGAATGAGGAAGTCAAAATATGCTAAGGGAACGAAGCCCAAAGAAAACAATCAATAAATGGCACAAATCCCGAAATTACCAAAACCCGACCCCCGGGCACACGTCTCAGAATTTGATAATTTTTACATCAGTAGATTCCTTATCTCCCCACGAGTTCATACATATCAAAAGTTCTCAAGTCCGACCCCAAATGGTCCTTCAAATCCCCAATTAAAGGTCTAAGTTCCCAAGCCCTAGTTTCCCTAATTTTAACCTTTGATTTCCATAATTTCTAGCTCTAATCCATGAAGTAATAGCATAGGAATGAGTTTTAGGTCCAAATTCCTTACCTCAATGAAGTTCCCTTGAAATCTCTCTCTCAAATCATCCAAAAAGCTCCAAAGCCGAGATAAAAATGGTGAAAAAGCTCAAAATTCGCGAAGGCCACAATTTATGCTTTCTACCCAGAACTTTTCGCATCTACTGTCCCATACCCGCTTCTGTGGTACCGCATTTGCGGTTATTTCTCCGCTTCTGCAGAAATCACTTATCCAGCCAAAAATCGCATTTGCGATCACACTTCCGCATCTGTGACATCACAGATGCGGTCGCCCTAACCGCTTCTGCGGTCTCTACTCGCCTGGCCCCTTTTGTGCTTTTGCGATAGATCTCCCGCACGTGCGGCGCCGCACCTGCGGACACCAATCCGCAGATGCGAAAATACCAGAAGCAGCAATTCACCAACTGCAACAACAACCCAAACTTCTCATTAACCATCTGAAATCACCCTGAGGCCCCCCAGACCTCAACCAAAAGCACAAACATATCCTAATACCTTATTCAAACTTGTTCCATTCATCAAATCACCTCAAACAACATCAAATCACCCAAAACACATCGGATTCAAGCCAAACTTTCTAAAATCTTCCGAATTCCGCTTTTGATAAAAACCCCAACTAAACCACATCCGAATGACTTGAAAATTTGCACGCACATCCCAAATGCCACAACGGAACAATTGCAACTTCCATTCCGACCACTATATCAAAATCTCGCCTACCAACCGGAAATCACCAAAATATCAACTTCGTCAATTCAAGCCTAAATCTACTTCGAACCTCCAAAACTCATTCCGATCAAGCTCCTAAGTCCCAAATAACCTCCCGAAGCTAACCAAACCATCGGAACTCACATCAGAGCCCTATAACACATAAGTCAACATCCGGTTTACTTTTCCAACTTAAACTTCCTTAAAAGAGACTAAATGTCTCAAACCTTACCAAAATCATCCCGGATTCGATCCGACCAACCCGATACCACATAACACGGATAAACAAAACATAAAGAACTAGAAATAGGGGCAACGAAGCGGTAACTCATGAAGCATACCTGACTTAAACAAATGTTCGTCCTCGAACGAGTCAAGAAGCATAACTGAAGCCTCAAAAGGTCCAATGAACCGTGAACTCAATTTCCCTTTCTTCCCAAATCTCATAACACCCTTCATGGGCGAAACCTTCAACAAAACCTTCTCACCAACCATGTAGGACACATCTCAAACCTTCCTGACCGCATAACTCTTTTGCCTCGACTGCGCTTTACGAAGCCTCCTAAATCATCTTCACCTTTTCTAAAGCATCCTGCACCAAATCAATCCCCAATAGGCTAGCCTCACCGAGCTCGAACCAACCAACTGGAGACCTATACCGCCTCCCATGCAAAGCCTCATATGGAGCCATATGAATACTCGACTGGTAGCTATTGTTATAAGCAAACTCTGCAAGCGGTAGGAACTGATCCCATGACCCTCTAAAATCAATGACAAAAGAAAGCAACATGTCCTCCAATATCTGAATAGTGCCCTCGGACTGCCCGTCCGTCTGGGGATAAAAGGTTGTGCTCAACTCAACCTGAGTACCCAACTCTCGCTACACAGACCTCCAAAACTGTGAGGTAAACTGAGTGCCCCTATCTGAAATGATGGAAACCGGGACACCATACAAACGAACAATCTCCCAGATATACATCTCTGCCAATTGCTCTGAAGAATAGGTAGTACACACATGAATGAAGTGCGCGGACTCGGTCACCTGATCCACAATCACCCAAATAGCATCGAACTTTCTCAAAGTCAATGGAAGTCCAACTACAAAGTCCATAGTGATGCTCTCCCACTTCTACTCTGGGATATCCATCTGCTGAAGCAAGCCACCTGGTCTTTGATGCTCATATTTCACCTGTTGACAGTTGAGACACCGAGCCACAAATCCCACAATATCTTTCCTCATTCTTCTCCACCAATAATGCTGCCTCAAATCCTATACATCTTCGCGGCAACCGAATGAATGGAATACCGCGAGCTGTGGGCCTCCTCCAGAATCAACTCCCGAAGCCCATCCACATTGGGCACACAATACGTCTCTGCATTCTCAACACCCCATCATCACCAATGGTCACATCCCTGGAATCATCATGCTGAACTCTGTCCCTAAGGACAACCAAATGTGGATCATCATATTGGCCCTCTTTGATGCAATCATATAAAGAAGACCAAGAAACCACACAAGCCAATACCCGACTAGGATCCGAAATATCCAACCTCACGAACCGATTGGCTAAGGCCTGAACATCAACTGCAAGAGGTCTCTCCCCAACTGGGATATATGCCAAACTCCCCATACTCACTGCCTTTCGGCTCAAAGCATCGGCCACCACATTGGTCTTTCCCTGATGGTACAATATGGTGATATCATAATCCTTAAGTAACTCCAACCATCTCCATTGCCTCAAATTAAGATCCTTTTGCTTGAACAAATGTTGAAGAATGCAATGATCAGTGAACACCTCACAAGATACGTCATACAAGTAATGCCTCCAAATCTTCAATGCATGAACTATGACAGCCAACTCCAAATCATGAACGGGGTAGTTCTTCTCATGGGGATTCAACTGACGAGAAGCATAATCAATAACTCTACCCTCCTGCATCAACACACAACCAATCCCAACTCTCAAAGCATCACAATACACGGTATATGAACCTGAAACTGATGGCAACACCAACACTGGAGCTATGGTCAAAGCTGTCTTGAGCTTCTGAAAGCTCTCCTCACACTCGTCCGACCATACAAATGAACCTCCCTTCTAAGTCAACTTGGTCAAGGGCGATGTGATAGATGAGAATCTCTAAACAAACCGGTGATAATAGTATGCCAAACCAAGAAAACTGCGAATCTCTATCGTTGAGGACGGTCTGGGCCAACTCTAAACTGCCTTTATCTTTTTCGGGACAACCTGAATATCCTCGTTGGACACCACATGCCCCAAGAAAGCCAATGAACTAAGCCAAAACTCACACTTGGAGAATTTTGCATAAAGAGTCTCCTCCCTCAATCTCTGCAACACCACCCTCAAATGCTTCGTGTGCTCCTCCTTACTATGCGAATACACCAGAATATCATCAATGAAGACTATGACAAATGAATCGAGATAAGGCCGGAACACGCTGTGCATCAAATGCATGAACATTGTTGGGGCATTGGTCAGCCCAAAAGACATCACCAAGAACTCATAGTGACTATAGCGGGTCTTGAAAGCCTTATTAAGAATATCTGAATCCCTGATCATCAACTGGTAATAACCTGAATGGAGATCAATCTTGGAGAATACCCTTGCTCCCTAAAGCTGGTCAAATAAATAATCAATGTGAGGCAAAGGATACTTGTTCTTAATTGTTACCTTGTTCAATTGCCTATAATCAATGCATATTCTCATTGTGACATCCTTCTTCTTCACAAACAGAACCGGCGCACCCCAATGTGACACACTAGGCTGAATGAACCCTTTATCAATGAGTTCCTGAAGCTACTCCTTTAACTCCGTTGATTCCACATGATACGGAGGAATAGAAATGGGATGAGTGCCTGGCACCATGTCAATACCAAAATCAAAATCGCTGTCCGGTGGCATGCCCAGCAGGTCTGTAGGAAACACATCGGAAAATCCCTCACAACTGGAATAGAATCAATATTGGGAGTCTCAGCTCCGACATCCCTCACAAATGCTAGATACGAAAGACAACCCTTCCCAACCATACGCTGGGCCTTCAAGAAAGATATCACTCTACTAGGAACACAATCAGTCACACCTCGCCACATGATCTGTGGCACACCCGGCATAGCCAATGTGATTGTCTTAGCATGAAACTCTAGAATAGCACGACACGGAGATAAGCAATCCATGCCCAAAATGACATCGAAATCCACCATACTCAATAATAACAGATCCACTTGGATCTCCAAACCCCCAATAATCACCACACATTGTCGCGCTCCATTTTTCTCGCGAAATCGGGTTTATGACATTTGGGAGGACAACTTGTTCCCTTTTGGGAATTGGATTTTTTGATTTGAAGAGTCGCCACCTAATGATTAAGTGCATTAGGACACTAGGAAGAATTTATTTAGAAAAACCAGAATTTGGGTAAGGGTTAAAAATTATCTCGTTGGGAAGGTGTTAGGCACCCCTCAAGATCCACTAGTGTGGTTCCCGGCCATGCTACAATTGTGACTTAAGTACAAACAGTAAATAAGTAATTAAGGGTTTCAAATATGAGGGGTTGTCACATTGTGATTGCAAATAAGTTAAAGTTTAAAGAAACAAGGAAGTTGAAATTTGAAAAAGGGAGTTTGAAATTTTGAAAGTAAATAAACAAGAAAAGGGAAGGGGGGTCCTAGGTTTATAAATAATATAGATCACATCAATGCAATACCCGGTAATCACTCCTCAAAAGAGGGGTTACACGTGATATTAGCGCACCGGTCATCATATCCATATCTACCCTTTCCCACCGCGTTGAGGTATTTAAACACGGAATGTTTTTGTTACTTATTGCATGATAGTACCCGCCCCAATCCTATCAGTCCCGGAGGCATTTGGGACTGCTAGTCCTAAAGGGAAGGGAAATGTGGGTTTTGTGTGGTTTAAAAGGATAAAATTCTAAAGCAACAAACAAAAACACATAAGGCAGATATGGGAAACACATAATAATTTAAGAGGCTCAGATGGGTCTCCTCACTTAAAGACAGATTGTTTAGCATGTCTTGTAGATACTAGTTATGGTCTGAATTAAACTTAAACGTTAAGGAGGCAGACTGGTCTATTATACATTTTAGATAAGAAACCGGAATCAGACCTGCCTACTGGTTGGAATTAACAGAGTGTGATTCAATTAGCTAATTTACCTTACAGCTTGCTTAGGTAAAACCTATAGGCATGATATCTAAATACAAGAGAAAAATACTGTTTTCAGAAGTGGATGGTCTCGAGGTGTCTGTCATGCTCAAACTCCAGTAAGTAGACGCACACCTGTATGAGAAAATTAAGACCAAATAAAGCTAAAGACCTAGAACACTATGTGAGACAGTAACCCTTCCTGTTGGATACATGCAAGACATGATTGTGACTATTTTTCTAAAATTAACCTATGTGGCTAAAAGTGGGTAAAAATGCAAGATTTGGCTAAGACCTCGCGAAACCAATAATCTAAGACTCACTAGGAAGACCGGAACCTATGTGGGTTGCCTACGTATCATGCCTCGGAAGACGAGAATCATGTATGCGTAGTTCAGCAAATTGGATACGGGCGACAATTATAAAAAAACAACTAATTTAGAGAATTTTTTTTGTCCCTTTTTTTGAGAAATGATGAAATATGTAAAATCTTTTTGGATTTTCTTTTTCCTTTTGTTTTTCCTTTTTTTTTTGAAAATGATGGGAAAGTGCAAAATCTTTTTGGATATTTCATGTTTTTTTGTTGTGTTTTTCTAAAAATATGTGAAAGAAAAACGTAATTGGGCAATACTTGCTTCATTTTTATACTTCAACCTCATTTCTTTCTCATTTACCCTCAAACCTCATTGGTCCGCCAAATGACCCCATTTACCCTTGAAGATTGCAACATGTAGCACATAAGATGCAACATGATAGTCTTTTATTTTATGGGTAAACCTATCCTAGATGGACCCGTGTTGAGTCCCCAAAGTCAGATGCACATGATGCAAACAAGTGTTCTTACTAGGGATATGGCATGAGGCTATGTTATTCTAGGTTTAAAACCTGGGTGTATTGTTCTAGACCTGGCTTACCCAAGCGGACAACTCGAGCCGAGGGGGCAGCATACCGGTAACCAAAAGATCATCCGACTTTGCAACTTGTCCGAACCTCGTTCTAAAATTGGGATATGACACTAACAGAAGAGAAGTCACGCCAGTGTGCACTTCCCAGAAGATTAGAAGAGAGGGGTTTCGTGGTAGTTTATATACAGTTCAGATAATATCAAAGCGGTAAAAAGCAATATTTAGCACATTAGGCCTAAACAAGTAAATAAAATCAGATAATAAATAAATCCAAATATAACAATTATTCTAAGCTCGAATTCTGAACCCTGAGCCAGAAGTTCTGGGTTCTATTCCCCAGTAGAGTCGCCAGAGCTGTCACACCTCCTTTTTCCTACTCCTGAAAGGGTATAAGGGAGTTTTTCCAATTAAAGTGACAATCGAAATGGGATTATTTTATTTAGAAATCAGAGTCGCCACTTGGGATAATTTATGGTGTCCCAAGTCACCGGTTTTACAATCTCAAATCGAGGAAGTTTGACTCTATTTTACAGTCCGCAAAACACAAAAATCTGGGTAAAGAAATATGTTAACCCGGGAGAAGGTGTTAGGCATTCCCGGGTTCCATGATTTTAGTACGGTCGCTCAACTATTAATATTGGCCTAATTATCTGATTTTTTACATGTTTTAAACCTATTGTGCATTTTTAACTTTATAACCGCTTTTAATAATCCAATTGTTATACACATATTTATTTAATACACATTGCGAATCATGTCACAGGAACCGTACCCACTATCCACAACATGTTTATTATATTAACAAGATTAAATTATGACCGGGTCACATCAATGTACCCCCAGATTTTAGAAATTAAGCATCACAACTACGTCACGGGAACCGTACCCGTAGCTATGATAAATTTATTATAACGCGCCTAAAGCAAACTACAAAGGTTCATGAATTATTAATCTCCATACCATGCGAAATACATGAACAAAAACAAATAGAAGCTACATTAAAAAAAATTGGTACGTATACGATGAAGAATCTACCATTACTTGAACAATGTTTTAGTGCAAAAAAAAGATTTGACATTTTAACAGATATTTCAGATAAAAAACTCAACTTTACTAATAATAAATGCTTACTTGAACTTTGTGCCTTTTTCACATTATGCTGGCTCACAAATGCAAGTGTTGAACTACACAAGCACAAGAATCATGGCTCAAATCCTATGCTGAAGAGGTACCAAGATTGGCCACAACGACACAGTCGAAAATATAGAAATAAAGATCAATGAAATATGCAATTTGGGACTTGTCATTCCAATGTTCAATTTATCGACTTCTTTAATTTCCTCAACATTTATTACAACCTTACTGACAATGATTTTGCAGACATGACAGACCTCAAGGATTCAACCCCTTAAATAAATTCCTTGCATCTGATTACATCTTTAGACCCGAAAACGGCTTGGATAAGAGCTCGACGGAAATAGAACCACGATGGAAAAATCGGATCGGCAACTTCTAAAGAATCAGTAGCAGAAACTGATAACTCCGGAGATCCAAAAGATTATACAATTTGGACGACGAACACGGATGGTTCATGTCTTATTTTCGGCTATCAAAGATGGAGTTTGGGGAATTTTATGGCCATATTTGGGGTTGTTTTGAGGTTGCACTTTTGAGTGTTTTTTGTGCTGATTTGCAGCTTTGTTTGGCAGCATTTTTGACTTCTACATAGCTGATTCTCGGTGGCTTATCGGAGGGATTTGATATTGTTTCGGCTGGGTTTGGGGCTGGAGTTTAAGGGTGTTCTGAAGCTGATTTGGGTATTTTTGAATTGGGGAATAGAGGTTAGGGATGAAGACCAAGAAGAGCTCCAAAACATGGGAGGTGCGGCTATGTTTTTTTTTGAAGAAGATCCAAGGCTGCCCTTGTGTATATCTCTTCTGCTGCTGATGACTTAGGTTAGATTAGAAGAAGGAGAGAACCGATGAGGGGTCTTAGGTTAAGGATGAGGTAATGGGCTAAGGTTATTTGGGCTTCAAAATTGGGTCCAAGACTAAAAATGGACTACAAAATTCATTAAGATGGGATAAACCAACCCAAAACTAACTCTTCCTTCTAAAATCATATACAATTTATAATATAAAAAATAAAACTAATCTTAATTAATTAAACTAAATTATATTAAAACATGAAACTATTTTTTTGTGTTTTCAAGATTATATAAAAATAAAAATAAGGTACTATTTTGTATATTTTTTATTTAAATTTATGAAAGATACATAAATTAAAATATTTTTTGTAATTTTTATTTCTGTGACGAAATAAAGTAAAAGAGTCAAAACTAGTTAAAATAACGATATTAGGTCTAAACTAGATATTTACATGCTAAAATATAAAAAATCTTGGGAAGGATAAAAAATCACATGTCTACACATACCGCTGAAGTCATTACAATAATGGACATGAGATTTCGGGATAGGTGAAAGAATGGTTATGGTTAAGCTTGAGATAGTAGAAGGAACTGGAGCGAGATTGCTCCTACTGGGATAGTGGTTGCTTACTGGTTACCTGCAGATAAAAAGATGTTACAAACATGTATTTGTGTGAAAATTTAAACATGATGCAGATTTCCTTTATACCATGAAGGTTGTCTTTGGATGGTAAAAGATGACGTCCTGGGCCATGAATTGTTTAGTGAGAGATTCGCAGGCCATGATGACGTCCTCCGAACCATGATGCCTTTGAATAATGATATGCAAATTTGAAGGATCCTCAGGCCATGGCATGGTGTCTTCTGGCTATGAGGATGATGCCTTTTAGACTATGACGTTGTTGGATAGATTGGCGATATTTCAGCCTATGAGATGAAATAATAGGATGTTAACAAGACAAGGCTTAGTCTTGTGAAATGGAGGGCAGAGCTTAGCCCGATTAAAAAGCAAATAGATAGTACCAAAAATAGAGCAACATTTGTGCAAAGAGGGACAATGCTTAGTCCCATGCAGATGGGGAGGCAAGGATTAGCCTCATGCAAATATGGAGGCAAGGATTAGCCTCATGCAGATATGGAGACAAAGATTAACCTCATGCAAATATGGAGGCAGGGATTAACCTCATGTAGATATGGAGGCAGGGATTAGCCTCATGCAGGTATGGAGGCTAGGATTAGCCTCATGCAAGTACGGAGGCAAGGATTAGCCTCATGCAAGTACGGAGGCAAGGATTAGCCTCATGCAGGTACGAAGGCAAGGATTAGCCTCATGCAAATATGGAGGCAAGGATTAGACTCATACAAATATGGAGGCAAGGATTAGCCTCATGCAAGAACGGAGGCAAGGATTAGCCTCATGCAAGTACGGAGGCAAGGAGTAGCCTCATGCAGGGAGCAAGTAGCAAATAAGAGTAGTATATGTCCTAGCTGTAGATATATTCAGTGTCTGATGTCCCGATTGATAGCGAATTTGTTACGTGTATATATTTGTGGATGTTATTGCTACGTCAAATGTGCCTGTGTTAAAAAAAATTGTATATTTTGTGAGGAGAGGTTGGTTCATGCCTTCGTCTACTAGCCTTGCTTTGCTCCGTTCTGGAGGCCTTTTCGAGTTCCTCTGGGTAACATCTGACTGTTACGGAAATAAAGTTTTTTCAAAATATATGCAATTATTGGTAGAAAATAGAGTCATTTTGGAAACACATTGATATATCAAGTGATTTTTTAGATGAACTAGTGACTGTAGACACGTGATTTTTGACCCTCCCCGAGAATTTTCACATTTTTAGCGTGAATATGTGAAATTGGGTCTAATTAGTTATTTTTAACTATTTTTACTTTATTTTCATCGCAAAAGAAAAATTACAAAAATATATATATAAATTTTAGTTTATGTATTTCTCATAAACTTGAAAAAATACAAAAATTGTACCTTACTTTTGTACTTTATATAATTTCGAAAATTACCATAAAAATATAGTTCTATTAATGTTTTGTAGTCATTTTAATTTTGAAAAAATACAAAAAATATTACTTTATATTTTTATCTTTATATAAAAAACGAAAATTACAAAAAAATAGTTTTATTATTATATTGTAGCTATTTTAATCTTGGAAAAATATTAAAAAAAAGATATAGTTTTGTCTTAAATATTAATCTTATTTTGATAGTTATTTTGCTTACATAGGATTAGTCGAACAACGTCGTGTTCTTATTCTCGGATCCGGGCAAAAGAATAATATTCGGGTTCAAACTACCCGTTTTTAGGCCTAATTTTCGGACCTAGCCCTTAATAATCCGAGTCCACCACACATGGGGAACACGGCGGAACCCCACACACGGGGAACCCCAACACGCGTGGGAGACACAAGTCTTGAACCCCACCACGCATGGGGGTCCATTTCCTTGGCAAAAGCTACAAAAAATACACAGACTGGTTTTTAAAAGGGGGGGGGGGATTTATTTGAAAAGAAAAGAATGGAAAAAGGAACGGGGGAGGGGTCTGAAAAGAAAGGTGAAGAAGGATTCACCTTCTTCTTCATTAAGGAGTTGAACAGATTTTTGGAAAAGAACCAACTGAACAGATTTTAAAAAAACCCAACTGGGGAACTGTTCATTGGCCTTTTTCATCGAGAAAACCCTAAGAAAACCCTACCCAAACGACCAATCCGGACTCCCTCACGTCCACCACCCGTCACCGCCCGTCGACCACTGCCCAAACAGCCCCTTGCATCCCCAGCGGTGAATCAAACCACCAGCTCCCCGCCATAACCATCGCCTTCACCATCGTCACGCCTCCAGCGACCATTACCAAACACCACCACCAAACAGACCCTGCATCGTCCAGCAACCACCCGTCAAGCAGCAGCTATTGCTGCTGCTGCGTCACCTTCCCTCACGTCCAAAACCACCAAACACCACCAAACACCACCACCAAATGACCCTTCCGGCGAGCACCTCCATAACCCTCGACCCTACTGTCAAAACTATCAGCCCACGTCCACTCCTCCTCCTAGCTCCATCAAACCAGTCCGGACTCCCTCCATTACATCCGACGACCACAGCTGTAGCTGCTGCGTCATCACTGCACAAACGACCCTCCATTGCTACTGCATCGTCACTGCACGAACGACCCTTCATTGCTGTTGCGTCGTCGCTGCCCAAATGACCCTCCATAGCTGCTCCTTCCTCAAGCCAAACGACCACCGGAGCCCAGGCGAGCAGCAGTTGTTGCTGCTGCGTCGTCACTGTCCCTCGACCCCTTCTGCTTCATCTTTTGGCATCGATCTGCTGCGTCGAGAAAAACCAGTAGCAGCGAACCTCTCGGGTCGTTGACAACCTTTGGTCTGAGCTTTCTGTTTCGGTTGAGGTCGCCTTGTCCGTTGAGGTCGATGTTGAGGGCTGATCCATGGTGCTATCCGTTTTTTGTTTGTTCAGGTTAGTAAACCTCAAGCATTAGATAAGGAAATGTTACGTTAAATGTTCGAAGATGCAATATGGAAATTGGTATGATAATTTTCTGCTTATGTTTTCACCGTATGCATTTCTGTTCATTTTGCGTTATGTGATTCTTGTTTATTTGATGTCATTTAATTAAGTTGGGTCAGTTGTTCTATAACACAAGATTGACGTTAATTTGTTCGTCCCTTCCTTTGCTTAGTTCATTCGGACAAAATTAGTACTAGTACTTGTTGTTGCTACTTCCGAAACACTCATTCGCCAAACTCATTTTATTAAATTTCTGACGTGTTATGAGATTTTAGTTGTAAAGAAGGTGTAAGGTTTAGTATGGTTAAAGACATAAAAATGGCATCCTTTAAAAATAAATAAAAAAAAACGAGACGAGACGAGCTTCGCCAAATAAAAATGTACAGATTGCGGAGCCCTCACAAAATATATGTATTAAATACTTAAATTCCGGGACGGGCCGTTTAACAAATTTCACGGCCCTACCCAAAATAATAATGTGCTAGTTGCTTTAGGCGCACCTTTAATAATTTATTCTCCCTAACTCGGGTGCACATTTATGTGACCCAAATCCAAATCTCAGTGGAGTTGAAATGTGTCTCTAAATCGCGGGTACATTGATTGTAACATGGTTCGAGATGCATGTCCACGACATTGCAAATTCCTTTAAAAAATAAGAATGAGATGAGCCTCGCCGAATAAAAATACAAATTGCGGGGCCCTCAGTAAATACTTGTTTTAAATTACTTAGAATTCAGGAAGGCCGTTTAGCGAATTTCACGGCCTTCCCAAAATAATAACACGATAGTCTCTTTAGGTGCGTGTTTAATAATCTACTTTCTTAAATTTGGGTGTGCATGTCATGCGACCCAAATCCAAATCCCAAAACGTCAAATAAAATATGTTCCGGATTGTGGGTGCATTTCATGTGACGCAGTCCAAAGACATGTTTTAAGCGATATTCACATTCTTAATAATAATAATTATGAAAGCGGTAAAAAGTTAAAATTTGCACATAAGTTCATATTTGTATAAAATCAGATAATCAAGCCGAATATAACAGTTGAGCGACCGTGCTAGAACCACGGAACTCGGGAATGCCTAACACCTTCTCCTGGGTTAACAGAATTCCTTATCCATATTTCTGGTATGCAGACTGTAATATGGAGTCATTCTTTTCCTTGATTCGGGATTAAAATTGGTGACTTGGGACACCCTAAATCTCCCAAGTGGCGACTCTGAAATAAATAAACCAATCCCGTTTCAATTGTCCTTTAATTGGAAAAAACTCCCTTGTACCCTCGCGGGTACGAAAAAAGGAGGTGTGACAACTCTGGCGACTCTGCTGGGGACTTGGCCAGAACCACTGGTTCAGGGTTAGAAATTCGAGCTTAGATAAATTGTTATATTTGGTTTTATCTGATTTTTACATGTTTGAGCCTAATGTGCTAAATGCTGCTTTTACCGCTTTGATATTACGTGAACTGTATATAAACTGTGCCGAAACCCCTATCCTTTCTGAGTCTTCTAAATCATGAAGAAGGGCGTACTTTGTACGACTTCTTTTTTGTATAGTGTCAAATCCCAATTTAGAACGAGGTTCGAATAAGTTGCTAAGCCGGTGAAGCTTCTGTATTCCCGGTACGCTGCCCCCCCTCGGCTCGAGCTGTCCGCTCGGGTAAGCCAGGTCTAGAACAAACACCCAGGTTTTGAACCTAGAATAACTCAGCTTCATGCCGGATCCCTAGTAGGAACGTTTATTTGCATCATGTGCATTTGACTTAGGGGACTCAACACAAGGGTTGGGTCCGTCTAGGACAAGCAACCTGAAAATAATAGACTATCTTTTGGCATCCTATGTGCTACATGTTGTATTTATTCAAGGGTGAATGGGTCATTTGGTGGATCAATGATATTTGCTGACAAATGACACTCCTTATCATGCTGATCACGTTAAATAAGAAAGTTGCACGATTTTTTAGATAAGCATGCTATTATGTTAATTAAGCACATGGGGAACATTGTGGAATTCAAGAAGCCTTGGTATTCCATATGTCCCCCATGCTTCATTTTTGGGAAAAGCACATGGGGAACATTTGTGGAATCCAAGAAGTCTTGGAATTCCCTATGTCCCCCACGCTTCATATTTTGGGAAAAACGCATGGGGAACATTTGCGGAATCCAAGATGTCTTGGAAATCCTTATGTCTCCCATGCCACATTTTTGAAAAAATAATAATAATAGTAATAAATAAATAAATATATAATAATAAAAAAAATTATATATATATAAGCATGAAAATTCAAAAGATTTTGTATGTTGTCATCTTTTTCCACAAATTAGAAAATCGTGAAAAGAGGAGAAAATAACAGTGTAGAGATATAACTACTTATTTTAAAAAAAAAAAAACCAATGTCCAAGTAGTGTCGAAGCTCTACCGAAATTTTGAAAAAAAAAAGAAAAAGAAGGAATGTTTTATGTTTTACGTTTGTTTGTTTGTTATGAATAATAGTTTGTTTATTTGTTGTAATAAAAATAATAATAAAAAAAATATAGAAAATGGAAAAGGGTCTTCTCAAAAATAGTTTATTTGCCCGAACTACGCGGGTTTGATTCTCACTGGATGTGAGATATGTAGGCAACCCTCATCGGGTCCAACCCCCTTTTGCTAAAAAAGCCAAAAACAAATAAATAAATAAATAAAAACATGTCATAAATAAGTCGGGTGATGTCCAACCCCACCTTTTGCTAAAATAGCCAAAACAAATAAATAATAATAATAATAATAAAAAAAACATGTCAAAATTTTAATTCTGGCATAAAGAAGTCGGGTGACGCTGTTTTGTCAAAACATAGCCGAATGTTCCCGAAAGGGACGCCGGAAGGCTGACTTTGCATAAACAGCCACCTTTGGGTCATTTTTTAAGATTTGGTCCAGTTGACCAACACAACCTTAAAAATCTTTGTCCCCGAGACGTTGAAAGGCCGTGTTTGCAATATTGAGTTTTCTAATTTGAAAATCGATAAAAGAGTCATAAATAAGTCAGGTGATGTTGTTTTGTCATAAATAGCCGAATGTTCCCGAAAGGGACGTCGGAAGGCTGACTTTGCATAAACAGCCACCTTTGGGTCATTTTAGGATTTTGATCCAGTTTACCTACTCAGCCTTAAAAATCTTTGTCCCCGAGGCGCTGAAGGGCCGTGTTTGCAACACCAGGTTTTTTTGTAATTTTGAAAAGAAAAAAAAACAAAGAGTCAGCGGTCAGATGAATACCGTTTGAATTTTTCATAATAAGCCGAGCCAGCTTCGGCCGCATCTTAAACCGTTCTTGCCGAAATAGCCTTAGAGTATCTTTCAGTTGTCGAAAGGTTATTTTCGTAAAAGAATGGACAAGTTTGTAAAGTGTCAAAATAATCCTCCCCAGCCTCAAAATTCATTTGAAGTTTGACAGGGGCCACATTTGCAAAAATAACCGTTCGGTTGCATTTGTCAAACGGAGAAAGGAAGCCGGCCATTTGTTTTGGAGTTTGTAAATCTTTTAATTTGAATATGTGGGTTGTTTGATTTTCATGTTTGTAGGTCATTTTTAAACCTTTGAAACCCAGTTTGTTTTATTATGAAAACTGATAATTCCAAAAAAAAAAATGTTTCATTATTGTTACCTTTCATATTGTCACGAACTACGCGAGGTCTGATTCATGCGGGGTCATGATACGTAGGCAATCTCCATAAGATTCGACCACAATAAAAAAAAGCAAAAAAAAAAGAGAATGAAAAAAAAACGAAATGAAAAAAAAATGAAAAAATAGAAAAAAAAAGAAGAATGAAAAAAATAGAAAAAAAAATGAAAAAAAATCAGAAAAAAAAGAAAATGAAAAAATGTTGTTAATAATGAGGACCGATTGAGTCCATTCTAACCTGTTTGTTTCGCAAAGAAATTAAGGTGGTTGGTTTGTGGTAAGCCGGACAATGACGCCAAGAATCCTTTGTTTGCACCTCATGATTTACACTCTGCGGGGATCAGGCCTGAATAACAGAAGCACTTGAATCCTATTGGAAACTTGTTGACGAAGGTTGATGATATTGAAGCTGATAATGGTCTTGGCAGTATCGATGCGAAGCTTAGTGGCTAAGATGCCAGTTTTGATAAAGTGGGAGCACGCTCCGTTCCTTGGTTAGCAAGAGAGAAGCTTGTAGTGGCTTATTTTGTTGTCATTTCCGTTGTTCGGATTATTAGGATTGTAATTCGAATTTTGTTTTGTGTCAATATCTTTCCGCTTATCTTTCCGTTTTGTCATAGCGGTTTGTTTAAGTTTTGTCCAGGTTGTTTAGGATTTTATTCCGGTTTGTTTTGTTTTTTCAAACCATTTCACCGGTAGTCTAATGCAAAATCCGGTCTTTTATTATTTCCAATTTTCTTTTGTTTAATCCTTTTATCATTTTTATCCAACGCCGATTCTAGTGACATGACATGCGCACACAGTTTGGGCCTAATCTTAAAAGTTAATTATAAAACCGTGGGAAGGTGATCAAAGCATTTAAAGGAAATAAAAACGGTTTGGGATTATTTGAAGCCCGAGTCATGTGGAACTAGGGCAAGTTAAACACAAAGAAAACCGTTAAAAGCAAGATTCGCCAAATTGGCATGAGAGTCGTTCATGATAATGAGAGTGTCGCCCAACGGTGCTTTAGAAATAACAAAGGAAAAATAAAATGTTTAACATAATTGTCAAAGTCCAGCACCATCGGAAGAGACTATAAATCTATGTTCAATTGTGTTGTTTGCACTTGGCATGTTTTGAAGACTGGAATGACGAAGGCATTTTGTTCTGCTACCTAAACACTTTATCCTTCGTTACCCCTTTTGAGACTTATTTATTTTCTTTCATACCCCTTGTTCGGAATCAGTAGCGACGAAGAGAAAAAGAGAAAGAAAGAAAACAACAAAACGAAAAAAAAGAAAAAAAAAAGAAAAGAAAAGAAAAATGATAGCATGAAAAAAAGGGAAAGTCAAATGAAAACAGAGGAATTGGGAACTACGTTTGACCTGATTCCTCAAAGAGGATACGTAGGCGCTTCACGGCTCGGTCATAGTTTTGAAAAATGAAAAAAAAATCAATTAAGATATCCCCAAGCAAGAAACTGGGGAAAAGGTTGCGTTTGTTGTAAATAAATCTAATTCCGAAGGTTGTAACTAATAACCCAAAATTAATGCATTTTTTGAGCCTTTAATAGCCTTTTTTTTTTCTAGCCCTATCCAAAACCCACATTACGGTCCAAAGAAAGACCTTCTAATCAGTCTTCAAAAGATGTCAAGTTAGACAAATAAGAGTCTTACCGGTGAACATAACAGTCTGTTCCATAGCAGAAAGGACTCTAATCTCCAGCAGAGAGAGTCATACCGGCAACACTCCAAATCCCCAGCTGGAGAGAGATATAAAACGAGAGAGTCTTATTGGTGAAAACCTTCACAGGCGCTATAAGGCGATGAAAGTTGAGAGAAAAACCAAAATGAGAGAGGCTTGATAGTGAAAACCCTTCGAGCACTACAAGTCGAATAAGATTGAGAATCAGATGGGGAATTGCCAATTGAAGATCTTGAAAGATGATTGACAGCGGAGGATAGGCCACATATGCATGTCATGACCATTAGAGTCGGTATCTGCATTTGATAGGTTTTTATTTATAGTTTTTTTTGTTAAAGAGTCATTTTTTTCCTTTGTCTTTTTATTCTGTTCCCTTTTATCCTTTTTCTTTCATAGAAAAACTTCCCAATAGAGTCTGTCTGGTCGAACAAGTGAATTGACTTCAAAATATGCCATCAGCTTTCCAATTATACAAAATGAGATCTGACTAGTACATCCAAATGGTATAGTCAGCAAGGAACAAGCGCGAGGCCAGTGTCAAGAAAGATATCCCCAGCAAAAGGGAATTGACAAAAGGATTGACGTGTGTCCAGAGGGATATCCTTGCCAAAACCAAGGTTGTAAACCTAAAGGCCAAGGCACGAGAACAAAGCAAGGAGAGCAATGAGCATATTTGGGAAATTCATACGAGACTAAAAGTCGGGGAAATGCCAGTTTCCGAGCTATGCCACAAAAGAAGAGGGATATCCCCAGCAGAAATGGATTATCCCTAGCAAATAATATCATCCCCAACAAATTGTGGAACGCAGAGCAAGGAAGGAGAAAAGGAAAACCATCCTAGTAGAAGTATCACAACCAACCACCGCGTTTTAAACTAACAAATTTTGTTTGATTTGAAACAGGTAAAGGAAATGGCATTGATGACATAAATGCATACCATAAGGGAGACTGTCAAACTGCGGCAGAAAATTTTCCTTTCATTTAGAAAATTTTCTGGAAGTCAGGTACCCATTCGGGGAAGAATAAAGATAACACCAGTCTCAAGGGAAATGGTCTTATAACCAATGTTGCCCCCAACATAATAAGTTTCAATGGAGGAAGTTGTTCCCCAGCAGACAGAACAAAGGGATGAAACTTGTGCTCAGAAGAGCAAAAGGCTAGTATCATTCCCAACAGCCTTCTGAAGAGCGAAGCACTAGTTCTGAAGGAATCAGAATCCCCCAGCAGTGTTATCCTCGACAGCGTTATCCCCAGCCGATAACATTTTACCCCCCAACAGGTAAGTAAATAATTCCCCAACAGTGTTATCCCTAGCAGTTTCGAGGAGTCCAACACAAGTTTGGTGAAAATCGGTATCCTCAGTGGTTCTTTTCGGGGAAAGGCAAAACGAGTCTCAAGGGAGTTAGTCTTCGAAGGAAGAAGCTAAAATAAAAAAAAAATAAAAAAAAAAGAAAAAAAAGAAAAAAAAAGAAAAAAAGAAAAATGGGGAAGTAGTTTGCAGAGGAATGAAACATCCTACTCAAGGGGAAGTAATTTTGGAAGGAGTAAGATAACATATTTACTCAGCAGAGTTATCCTCAGCAGTGTTAGCCCCAACAGGGTTACTCAGCAGTTCGCAATGTTATCCTCAGCGGATCATCGAGATGTAGAAGCATCCTCGACAGAGTTTCGGACATCCCATAATGGGGAAGGAAGAAAGGGAAAATTCATCCGCCGCAAAATAATCCCCAGCGAGTTTTCGAGGTAAGACATTTTCAAGGGTTCATCCGCCCTCGAATAGGATATTTCGGATTCATCCGCCCTCAAATAGTATATGTCGGGTTCATCCGCCCTCGAACAGGATATGTCGGGTTCATCCGCCCTCGAACAGGATATGTCGGGTTCATCCGCCCTCGAACAGGATATGTCGGGTTCATCCGCCCTCGAACAGGATATGTCGGGTTCATCCGCCCTCGAACAGGATATGTCGGGTTCATCCGCCCTCGAACAGGATATGTCGGGTTCATCCGCCCTCGAACAGGATATGTCGGGTTCATCCGCCCTCGAACAGGATATGTCGGGTTCATCCGCCCTCGAACAGGATATGTCGGGTTCATCCGCCCTCGAACAGGATATGTCGGGTTCATCCGCCCTCGAACAGGATATGTCGGGTTCATCCGCCCTCGAACAGGATATGTCGGGTTCATCCGCCCTCGAACAGGATATGTCGGGTTCATCCGCCCTCGAACAGGATATGTCGGGTTCATCCGCCCTCGAACAGGATATGTCGGGTTCATCCGCCCTCGAACAGGATATGTCGGGTTCATCCGCCCTCGAACAGGATATGTCGGGTTCATCCGCCCTCGAACAGGATATGTCGGGTTCATCCGCCCTCGAACAGGATATGTCGGGTTCATCCGCCCTCGAACAGGATATGTCGGGTTCATCCGCCCTCGAACAGGATATGTCGGGTTCATCCGCCCTCGAACAGGATATGTCGGGTTCATCCGCTCTCGAACAGGATATGTCGGGTTCATCCGCCCTCGAACAGGATATGTCGGGTTCATCCGCCCTCGAACAGGATATGTCGGGTTCATCCGCCCTCGAAGAGGATATGTCGGGTTCATCCGCCCTCGAACAGGATATGTCGGGTTCATCCGCCCTCGAACAGGATATGTCGGGTTCATCCGCCCTCGAACAGGATATGTCGGGTTCATCCGCCCTCGAACAGGATATGTCGGGTTCATCCGCCCTCGAACAGGATATGTCGGGTTCATCCGCCCTCGAACAGGATATGTCGGGTTCATCCGCCCTCGAACAGGATATGTCGGGTTCATCCGCCCTCGAACAGGATATGTCGGGTTCATCCGCCCTCGAACAGGATATGTCGGGTTCATCCGCCCTCGAACAGGATATGTCGGGTTCATCCGCCCTCGAAGAGGATATGTCGGGTTCATCCGCCCTCGAAGAGGATATGTCGGGTTCATCCGCCCTCGAAGAGGATATGTCGGGTTCATCCGCCCTCGAAGAGGATATGTCGGGTTCATCCGCCCTCGAAGAGGATATGTCGGGTTCTTCCGCCCTCGAAGAGGATATGTCGGGTTCTTCCGCCCTCGAAGAGGATATGTCGGGTTCTTCCGCCCTCGAAGAGGATATGTCGGGTTCTTCCGCCCTCGAAGAGGATATGTCGGGTTCATCCGCCCTCGAACAGGATATGTCGGGTTCATCCGCCCTCGAAGAGGATATGTCGGGTTCATCCGCCCTCGAAGAGGATATGTCGGGTTCATCCGCCCTCGAAGAGGATATGTCGGGTTCATCCGCCCTCGAAGAGGATATGTCGGGTTCATCCGCCCTCGAACAGGATATGTCGGGTTCATCCGCCCTCGAACAGGATATGTCGGGTTCATCCGCCCTCGAACAGGATATGTCGGGTTCATCCGCCCTCGAACAGGATATGTCGGGTTCATCCGCCCTCGAACAGGATATGTCGGGTTCATCCGCCCTCGAACAGGATATGTCGGGTTCATCCGCCCTCGAACAGGATATGTCGGGTTCATCCGCCCTCGAACAGGATATGTCGGGTTCATCCGCCCTCGAACAGGATATGTCGGGTTCATCCGCCCTCGAACAGGATATGTCGGGTTCATCCGCCCTCGAACAGGATATGTCGGGTTCATCCGCCCTCGAACAGGATATGTCGGGTTCATCCGCCCTCGAACAGGATATGTCGGGTTCATCCGCCCTCGAACAGGATATGTCGGGTTCATCCGCCCTCGAACAGGATATGTCGGGTTCATCCGCCCTCGAACAGGATATGTCGGGTTCATCCGCCCTCGAACAGGATATGTCGGGTTCATCCGCCCTCGAACAGGATATGTCGGGTTCATCCGCCCTCGAACAGGATATGTCGGGTTCATCCGCCCTCGAACAGGATATGTCGGGTTCATCCGCCCTCGAACAGGATATGTCGGGTTCATCCGCCCTCGAACAGGATATGTCGGGTTCATCCGCCCTCGAAGAGGGTATGTCGGGTTCATCCGCCCTCGAAGAGGGTATGTCGGGTTCATCCGCCCTCGAAGAGGGTATGTCGGGTTCATCCGCCCTCGAAGAGGATATGTCGGGTTCATCCGCCCTCGAAGAGGATATGTCGGGTTCATCCGCCCTCGAAGAGGATATGTCGGGTTCATCCGCCCTCGAAGAGGATATGTCGGGTTCATCCGCCCTCGAACAGGATATGTCGGGTTCATCCGCCCTCGAACAGGATATGTCGGGTTCATCCGCCCTCGAACAGGATATGTCGGGTTCATCCGCCCTCGAACAGGATATGTCGGGTTCATCCGCCCTCGAACAGGATATGTCGGGTTCATCCGCCCTCGAACAGGATATGTCGGGTTCATCCGCCCTCGAACAGGATATGTCGGGTTCATCCGCCCTCGAACAGGATATGTCGGGTTCATCCGCCCTCGAACAGGATATGTCGGGTTCATCCGCCCTCGAACAGGATATGTCGGGTTCATCCGCCCTCGAACAGGATATGTCGGGTTCATCCGCCCTCGAACAGGATATGTCGGGTTCATCCGCCCTCGAACAGGATATGTCGGGTTCATCCGCCCTCGAACAGGATATGTCGGGTTCATCCGCCCTCGAACAGGATATGTCGGGTTCATCCGCCCTCGAACAGGATATGTCGGGTTCATCCGCCCTCGAACAGGATATGTCGGGTTCATCCGCCCTCGAACAGGATATGTCGGGTTCATCCGCCCTCGAACAGGATATGTCGGGTTCATCCGCCCTCGAACAGGATATGTCGGGTTCATCCGCCCTCGAACAGGATATGTCGGGTTCATCCGCCCTCGAACAGGATATGTCGGGTTCATCCGCCCTCGAACAGGATATGTCGGGTTCATCCGCCCTCGAACAGGATATGTCGGGTTCATCCGCCCTCGAACAGGATATGTCGGGTTCATCCGCCCTCGAACAGGATATGTCGGGTTCATCCGCCCTCGAACAGGATATGTCGGGTTCATCCGCCCTCGAACAGGATATGTCGGGTTCATCCGCCCTCGAACAGGATATGTCGGGTTCATCCGCCCTCGAACAGGATATGTCGGGTTCATCCGCCCTCGAACAGGATATGTCGGGTTCATCCGCCCTCGAAGAGGGTATGTCGGGTTCATCCGCCCTCGAAGAGGGTATGTCGGGTTCATCCGCCCTCGAAGAGGGTATGTCGGGTTCATCCGCCCTCGAAGAGGGTATGTCGGGTTCATCCGCCCTCGAAGAGGGTATGTCGGGTTCATCCGCCCTCGAAGAGGGTATGTCGGGTTCATCCGCCCTCGAACAGGATATGTCGGGTTCATCCGCCCTCGAACAGGATATGTCGGGTTCATCCGCCCTCGAACAGGATATGTCGGGTTCATCCGCCCTCGAACAGGATATGTCGGGTTCATCCGCCCTCGAACAGGATATGTCGGGTTCATCCGCCCTCGAACAGGATATGTCGGGTTCATCCGCCCTCGAACAGGATATGTCGGGTTCATCCGCCCTCGAACAGGATATGTCGGGTTCATCCGCCCTCGAACAGGATATGTCGGGTTCATCCGCCCTCGAACAGGATATGTCGGGTTCATCCGCCCTCGAACAGGATATGTCGGGTTCATCCGCCCTCGAACAGGATATGTCGGGTTCATCCGCCCTCGAACAGGATATGTCGGGTTCATCCGCCCTCGAACAGGATATGTCGGGTTCATCCGCCCTCGAACAGGATATGTCGGGTTCATCCGCCCTCGAACAGGATATGTCGGGTTCATCCGCCCTCGAACAGGATATGTCGGGTTCATCCGCCCTCGAACAGGATATGTCGGGTTCATCCGCCCTCGAACAGGATATGTCGGGTTCATCCGCCCTCGAACAAGGATATGTCAGGTTCATCCGCCCTAGAAAAGGATATGTCGGGTTCATCCGCCCTCGAACAGGATATGTCGGGTTCATCCGCCCTCGAATAGGATATGTCGGGTTCATCCGCCCTCGAATAGGATATGTCGGGTTCATCCGCCCTCGAATAGGATATGTCGGGTTCATCCGCCCTCGAATAGGATATGTCGGGTTCATCCGCCCTCGAACAGGATATGTCGGGTTCATCCGCCCTCGAACAGGATATGTCGGGTTCATCCGCCCTCGAACAGGATATGTCGGGTTCATCCGCCCTCGAACAGGATATGTCGGGTTCATCCGCCCTCGAAGAGGATATGTCGGGTTCATCCGCCCTCGAACCGGATATGTCGGGTTCATCCGCCCTCAAACAGGATATGTCGGGTTCATCCGCCCTCGAACAGGATATGTCGGGTTCATCCGCCCTCGAACAGGATATGTCGGGTTCATCCGCCCTCGAACAGGATATGTCGGGTTCATCCGCCCTCGAACAGGATATGTCGGGTTCATCCGCCCTCGAACAGGATATGTCGGGTTCATCCGCCCTCGAATAGGATATGTCGGGTTCATCCGCCCTCGAATAGGATATGTCGGGTTCATCCGCCCTCGAATAGGATATGTCGGGTTCATCCGCCCTCGAACAGGATATGTCGGGTTCATCCGCCCTCGAACAGGATATGTCGGGTTCATCCGCCCTCAAACAGGATATGTCGGGTTCATCCGCCCTCGAACAGGATATGTCGGGTTCATCCGCCCTCGAAGAGGATATGTCGGGTTCATCCGCCCTCGAACAGGATATGTCGGGTTCATCCGCCCTCGAAGAGGATATGTCGGGTTCATCCGCCCTCGAAGAGGATATGTCGGGTTCATCCGCCCTCGAAGAGGATATGTCGGGTTCATCCGCCCTCGAAGAGGATATGTCGGGTTCATCCGCCCTCGAAGAGGATATGTCGGGTTCGTCCGCCCTCGAAGAGGATATGTCGGGTTCGTCCGCCCTCGAAGAGGATATGTCGGGTTCATCCGCCCTCGAAGAGGATATGTCGGGTTCATCCGCCCTCGAACAGGATATGTCGGGTTCATCCGCCCTCGAACAGGATATGTCGGGTTCATCCGCCCTCGAACAGGATATGTCGGGTTCATCCGCCCTCGAACAGGATATGTTGGGTTCATCCGCCCTCGAACAGGATATGTCGGGTTCATCCGCCCTCGAACAGGATATGTCGGGTTCATCCGCCCTCGAACAGGATATGTCGGGTTCATCCGCCCTCGAACAGGATATGTCGGGTTCATCCGCCCTCGAACAGGATATGTCGGGTTCATCCGCCCTCGAACAGGATATGTCGGGTTCATCCGCCCTCGAACAGGATATGTCGGGTTCATCCGCCCTCGAAGAGGATATGTCGGGTTCATCCGCCCTCGAACAGGATATGTCGGGTTCATCCGCCCTCGAACAGGATATGTCGGGTTCATCCGCCCTCGAACAGGATATGTCGGGTTCATCCGCCCTCGAACAGGATATGTCGGGTTCATCCGCCCTCGAACAGGATATGTCGGGTTCATCCGCCCTCGAACAGGATATGTCGGGTTCATCCGCCCTCGAACAGGATATGTCGGGTTCATCCGCCCTCGAACAGGATATGTCGGGTTCATCCGCCCTCGAATAGGATATGTCGGGTTCATCCGCCCTCGAATAGGATATGTCGGGTTCATCCGCCCTCGAATAGGATATGTCCGGTTCATCTGCCCTCGAATAGGATATGTCGGGTTCATCTGCCCTCGAATAGGATATGTCGGGTTCATCTGCCCTCGAATAGGATATGTCGGGTTCATCCGCCCTCGAACAGGATATGCTGGGTTCATCCGCCCTCGAATAGGATATGTCGGGTTCATCCGCCCTCAAATAGGATTTTATTTTCAAAGTTGTTGTTGAAGACTAGGCGTCCACCTGAATAACGAGAGGAATACTTTTTTGTCTATTCATTTCATATTCTAGGTCGCCCACCAGTATAATGCGGGCATTCCATTTTTCATGTCTGTACCACTAGGCGCCCACCTGTATAACAAGGGAATACATTTCATCTCTTTACCACTAGGCGCCCACCTGTATAACAAGGGAATACATTTCATGTCTTTACCACTAGGCGCCCACCTGTATAACAAGGGAATACATTTCATGTCTTTACCACTAAGCGCCCACCTGTATAACAAGGGAATACATTTCATGTCTGTACCACTAGGCGCCCACCTGTATAACAAGGGAATACATTTTATGTTTGTACCACTAGGCACCCACCTGTATAACAAGGGAATACATTTCATGTATTAACCACTAGGCGCCCACCTGTATAACAAGGGAATACATTTCATGTATTAACCACTAGGAGCCCACCTGTATAACAAGGGAATACATTTCATGTCTTTATCACTAGGCGCCCACCTGTCAAACAAGGATATACATTTCCTGTCTTTACCACTAGGCGCTTACCTGTATAACAAGGGAATACATTTCATGTCTTTACCACTAGGCAAACAAGGGAATACATTTCATGTCCTTACCACTAGGCGCCCACCTGTATAACAAGGGAATACATTTCCTGTCTTTACCACTAGGCGCCCACCTGTATAACAAGGGAATACATTTCATGTCTTTACCACTAGGCTCCCACCTGTATAACAAGGGATTACATTTCATATCTGTACCACTAGGCGCCCACCTGTATAACAAGGGAATACATTTCTTGTCTTTACCACTAGGCGCCCACCTGTATAACAAGGGAATACATTTCATGTTTTTACCACTAGGCGCCCACCTGTAAAACAAGGGAATACATTTCATGTCTTTACCACTAGGCTCCCACCTGTATAACACGGGAATACATTTCATGTCTTTACCACTAGGCGCCCACCGGTATAACACGGGAATACATTTCATGTCTTTACCACTAGGCGCCCACCTGTATAACAAGGGAATACATTTCATGTCTGTACCACTAGGCGCCCACCTGTATAACAAGGGAATACATTTCATGTCTTTACCACTAGGCGCCCACCTGTATAACAAGGGAATACATTTCATGTCTTTACCACTAGGCGCCCACCTGTATAACAAGGGAATACATTTCCTGTCTTTACCACTAGGCTCCCACCTGTATAACAAGGGAATACATTTCCTGTCTTTACCACTAGGCTCCCACCTGTATAACAAGGGAATACATTTCATGCCTTTACCACTAGGCGCCCACCTGTATAACAAGGGAATACATTTCAAGTCTTTACCACTAGGCGCCCACCTGTATAACAAGGGAATACATTTCCTGTCTTTACCACTAGGCGCCCACCTGTATAACAAGGGAATACATTTCCTGTCTTTACCACTAGGCGCCAACCTGTATAACAAGGGAATACATTTCATGTCTGTACCACTAGGCGCCCACCTGTATAACAAAGGAATACATTTCATGTCTTTACCACTAGGCGCCCACTTGTATAACAAGGGAATACATTTCCTGTCTTTACCACTAGGCTCCCACCTGTATAACAAGGGAATACATTTCCTGTCTTTACCACTAGGCTCCCACCTGTATAACAAGGGAATACATTTCATGCCTTTACCACTAGGCGCCCACCTGTATAACAAGGGAATACATTTCAAGTCTTTACCACTAGGCGCCCACCTGTATAACAAGGGAATACATTTCCTGTCTTTACCACTAGGCGCCCACCTGTATAACAAGGGAATACATTTCCTGTCTTTACCACTAGGCGCCAACTTGTATAACAAGGGAATACATTTCATGTCTGTACCATTAGGCGCCCACCTGTATAACAAGGGAATACATTTCATGTCTTTACCACTAGGCGCCCACCTGTATAACAAGGGAATACATTTCCTGTCTTTACCACTAGGCTCCCACCTGTATAACAAGGGAATACATTTCTTTTCTTTACCACTAGCCTCCCACCTGTATAACAAGGGAATACATTTCATGTCTTTACCACTAGGTGCCCACCTGTACTACAAGGGAATACATTTCATGTCTTTACCACTAGGCGCCCACCTGTATAACAAGGGAATACATTTCCTGTCTTTACCACTAGGCGCCCACCTGTATAACAAGGGAATACATTTCCTGTCTTTACCACTAGACGCCCACCTGTATAACAAGGGAATACATTTCATGTCTGTACCACTAGGCGCCCACCTGTATAACAAGGGAATACATTTCATGTCTGTACCACTAGGCGCCCACCTGTATAACAAGGGAATACATTTCATGTCTTTACCACTAGGTGCCCACCTGTACTACAAGGGAATACATTTCATGTCTTTACCACTAGGCGCCCACCTGTATAACAAGGGAATACATTTCCTGTCTTTACCACTAGGAGCCCACCTGTATAACAAGGGAATACATTTAATATCTTTACCACTAGGCGCCCACCTGTATAACAAGGGAATACATTTCATGTCCTTACCTCTAGGCGCCCACCTGTATAACAAGGGAATACATTTCATGTCTGTACCACTAGGCGCCCACCTGTATAACAAGGGAATACATTTCATGTCTTTACCACTAGGCGCCCACCTGTATAACAAGGGAATACATTTCCTGTCTTTACTACTAGGCGCCCACTTGTATAACAAGGGAATACATTTCATGTCTTTACCACTAGGCGCCCACCTGTATAACAAGGGAATACATTTAATGTCTTTACCACTAGGCGCCCACCTGTATAACAAGGGAATACAATTTATGTCTTTACCACTAGCCGCCCACCTGTATAACAAGGGAATACATTTCCTGTCTTTACCACTAGGTGCCCACCTGTATAACAATGGAATACATTTCCTGTCTTTACCACTAGGCGCCCACCTGTATAACAAGGGAATACATTTCATGTCTTTACCACTAGGCGCCCACCTGTATAACAACGGAATACATTTCCTGTCTTTACCACTAGGCGCCCACATGTATAACAAGGGAATACATTTCATGTCTTTACCACTAGGCACCCACCTGTATAACAAAGGAATACATTTCATATCTTTACCACTAGGCGCCCACCTGTATAACAAGGGAATACATTTCATGTCTTTACCACTAGGCGCCCACCTGTATAACAAGGGAATACATTTTATGTCTTTACCACTAGGCGTCCACCTGTATAACAAGGGAATACATTTCATGTCTTTACCACTAGGCGCCCACCTGTATAACAAGGGAATACATTTCATGTCTGTACCACTAGGCGCCCACCTGTATAATAAGGGAATACATTTCATGACTTTACCACTAGGCGCCCACCTGTATAACAAGGTATTACATTTCATGTCTTTACCACTAGGCGCCCACCTGTATAACAAGGGAATGCATTTCATGTCTTTACCACTAGGCGCCCACCTGTATAACAAGGGAATACATTTCATGTCTTTACCACTAGGCGCCCACCTGTATAACAAGGGAATACATTTCATGTCTTTACCACTAAGCGCCCACCTGTATAACAAGGGAATACATTTCATGTCTGTACCACTAGGCGCCCACCTGTATAACAAGGGAATACATTTTATGTTTGTACCACTAGGCACCCACCTGTATAACAAGGGAATACATTTCATGTATTAACCACTAGGCGCCCACATGTATAACAAGGGAATACATTTCATGTATTAACCACTAGGAGCCCACCTGTATAACAAGGGAATACATTTCATGTCTTTATCACTAGGCGCCCACCTGTCAAACAAGGGAATACATTTCCTGTCTTTACCACTAGGCGCTTACCTGTATAACAAGGGAATACATTTCATGTCTTTACCACTAGGCAAACAAGGGAATACATTTCATGTCCTTACCACTAGGCGCCCACCTGTATAACAAGGGAATACATTTCCTGTCTTTACCACTAGGCGCCCACCTGTATAACAAGGGAATACATTTCATGTCTTTACCACTAGGCTCCCACCTGTATAACAAGGGATTACATTTCATATCTGTACCACTAGGCGCCCACCTGTATAACAAGGGAATACATTTCTTGTCTTTACCACTAGGCGCCCACCTGTATAACAAGGGAATACATTTCATGTTTTTACCACTAGGCGCCCACCTGTAAAACAAGGGAATACATTTCATGTCTTTACCACTAGGCTCCCACCTGTATAACACGGGAATACATTTCATGTCTTTACCACTAGGCGCCCACCGGTATAACACGGGAATACATTTCATGTCTTTACCACTAGGCGCCCACCTGTATAACAAGGGAATACATTTCATGTCTGTACCACTAGGCGCCCACCTGTATAACAAGGGAATACATTTCATGTCTTTACCACTAGGCGCCCACCTGTATAACAAGGGAATACATTTCATGTCTTTACCACTAGGCGCCCACCTGTATAACAAGGGAATACATTTCCTGTCTTTACCACTAGGCTCCCACCTGTATAACAAGGGAATACATTTCCTGTCTTTACCACTAGGCTCCCACCTGTATAACAAGGGAATACATTTCATGCCTTTACCACTAGGCGCCCACCTGTATAACAAGGGAATACATTTCAAGTCTTTACCACTAGGCGCCCACCTGTATAACAAGGGAATACATTTCCTGTCTTTACCACTAGGCGCCCACCTGTATAACAAGGGAATACATTTCCTGTCTTTACCACTAGGCGCCAACCTGTATAACAAGGGAATACATTTCATGTCTTTACCACTAGGCGCCCACCTGTATAACAAGGGAATACATTTCATGTCTTTACCACTAGGCGCCCACTTGTATAACAAGGGAATACATTTCCTGTCTTTACCACTAGGCTCCCACCTGTATAACAAGGGAATACATTTCCTGTCTTTACCACTAGGCTCCCACCTGTATAACAAGGGAATACATTTCATGCCTTTACCACTAGGCGCCCACCTGTATAACAAGGGAATACATTTCAAGTCTTTACCACTAGGCGCCCACCTGTATAACAAGGGAATACATTTCCTGTCTTTACCACTAGGCGCCCACCTGTATAACAAGGGAATACATTTCCTGTCTTTACCACTAGGCGCCAACTTGTATAACAAGGGAATACATTTCATGTCTGTACCATTAGGCGCCCACCTGTATAACAAGGGAATACATTTCATGTCTTTACCACTAGGCGCCCACCTGTATAACAAGGGAATACATTTCCTGTCTTTACCACTAGGCTCCCACCTGTATAACAAGGGAATACATTTCTTTTCTTTACCACTAGCCTCCCACCTGTATAACAAGGGAATACATTTCATGTCTTTACCACTAGGTGCCCACCTGTACTACAAGGGAATACATTTCATGTCTTTACCACTAGGCGCCCACCTGTATAACAAGGGAATACATTTCCTGTCTTTACCACTAGGCGCCCACCTGTATAACAAGGGAATACATTTCCTGTCTTTACCACTAGACGCCCACCTGTATAACAAGGGAATACATTTCATGTCTGTACCACTAGGCGCCCACCTGTATAACAAGGGAATACATTTCATGTCTGTACCACTAGGCGCCCACCTGTATAACAAGGGAATACATTTCATGTCTTTACCACTAGGTGCCCACCTGTACTACAAGGGAATACATTTCATGTCTTTACCACTAGGCGCCCACCTGTATAACAAGGGAATACATTTCCTGTCTTTACCACTAGGAGCCCACCTGTATAACAAGGGAATACATTTAATATCTTTACCACTAGGCGCCCACCTGTATAACAAGGGAATACATTTCATGTCCTTACCTCTAGGCGCCCACCTGTATAACAAGGGAATACATTTCATGTTTGTACCACTAGGCGCCCACCTGTATAACAAGGGAATACATTTCATGTCTTTACCACTAGGCGCCCACCTGTATAACAAGGGAATACATTTCCTGTCTTTACTACTAGGCGCCCACTTGTATAACAAGGGAATACATTTCATGTCTTTACCACTAGGCGCCCACCTGTATAACAAGGGAATACATTTAATGTCTTTACCACTAGGCGCCCACCTGTATAACAAGGGAATACAATTTATGTCTTTACCACTAGCCGCCCACCTGTATAACAAGGGAATACATTTCCTGTCTTTACCACTAGGTGCCCACCTGTATAACAATGGAATACATTTCCTGTCTTTACCACTAGGCGCCCACCTGTATAACAAGGGAATACATTTCATGTCTTTACCACTAGGCGCCCACCTGTATAACAACGGAATACATTTCCTGTCTTTACCACTAGGCGCCCACATGTATAACAAGGGAATACATTTCATGTCTTTACCACTAGGCACCCACCTGTATAACAAAGGAATACATTTCATATCTTTACCACTAGGCGCCCACCTGTATAACAAGGGAATACATTTCATGTCTTTACCACTAGGCGCCCACCTGTATAACAAGGGAATACATTTTATGTCTTTACCACTAGGCGTCCACCTGTATAACAAGGGAATACATTTCATGTCTTTACCACTAGGCGCCCACCTGTATAACAAGGGAATACATTTCATGTCTGTACCACTAGGCGCCCACCTGTATAATAAGGGAATACATTTCATGACTTTACCACTAGGCGCCCACCTGTATAACAAGGTATTACATTTCATGTCTTTACCACTAGGCGCCCACCTGTATAACAAGGGAATGCATTTCATGTCTTTACTACTAGGCGCCCACCTGTATAACAAGGGAATACATTTCATGTCTTTACCACTAGGCGCCCACCGGTATAACAAGGGAATACATTTCCTTTCTTTACCACTAGGCGCCCACCTGTATAACAAGGGAATACATTTCATGTCTTTACCACTAGTCACCCACCTATATAACAAGGGAATACATTTCATGTCTTTACCACTAGGCGCCCACCTGTATAACAAGGGAATACATTTCATTTCTTTACCACTAGGCGCCCACCTGTATATCAAGGTAATACATTTCATGTCTTTACCACTAGGCGCCCACCTGTATAACAAGGGAATACATTTCCTGTCTGTACCACTAGGCACCCACCTGTATAACAAGGTAATACATTTCCTGTCTTTACCACTAGGCGCCCACCTGTATAACAAGGGAATACATTTCATGTCTTTACCACTAGGCGCCCACCTGTATAACAAGGGAATACATTTCATGTCTGTACCACTAGGCGCCCACCTGTATAACAAGGGAATACATTTCATGTCTTTACCACTAGGCGCCCACCTGTATAACAAGGGAATACATTTCATGTCTTTACCGCCAGGCGCCCACCTGTATAACGAGAGAAATACTTTTCAGTCTTTAAATTTCTTGCCAGGCGCCCACCTGTATAATGAGAGGAATACTTTTCAGTCTTCACATTTCATGTCAGGCGCCCACCTGTATAACGAGAGGAATAAATTTCAGTCTTTAAACTTATAAACAGGCGCCCACCTGTATAACGAGAGGAATACATTTTAGTCTTTACATTTCATGTTTCAGGCGCCCACCTTTATAACAAGAGGAATACTTTTTAGTCTTATACTGCAGATTTTGGAAATCAGTAACCCCATCGGAAGGTAGAAGGTTACAATAGGAATCCCCAGCAAGAAACAATAAAAATCCCCAGCACCGGGAAGCTGAAGGCTACAACAAAAATCCCCAGCATTCAACCAAGTTATAAATAGCAGAAGCTCGCCTCAAGAATGCGAGTCAACAGTCTGAGATGGTCAACAAAAGCTGGTAAAAAAAACAAGAAAAGAAAAAAAGAGAGAAAATATGGAAGTGGAGAACAAATGTGGTCTGCTCAAGAACTGGCACCTACAACTAGCAAGTATCAAGGTTCAAATCCAAAGTCTGTATGAAGCACCATTCAAGACTCAAGATCAAGTTTTAGAAGACTTATAGATAGGAATCTTTGTAACTAGCAGTTGATAGGTTTAGTTAGTCTTTCTCATTTTTCATTTTTGATGTAATGACAGGACCTTGGACCGGAACCTCAACGGAACGGCACCTCGATCGGCTCTCCACCTCGGTACACTCTACCATCTCTCTAAGCTCCGAACTACACGTGGCCTGATTCCTGTATAACCAAGGATATGTAGGCAGCTCAGATACCAGGGCTCGGTCACATCCCCTTCCTTTCCTTAATATAGTCCCTCCAGATAATGATCGGGTCAAAAACATGTCTAGTCGTTCTTTGTCGGAAAACTCTTCGTGTTTCTAGTCAAAGAGGGGCAGCTGTAGACACGTGATTTTTGACCCTCCCCGAGAATTTTCACATTTTTAGCGTGAATATGTGAAATTGAGTCTAATTAGTTATTTTTAACTATTTTTACTTTATTTTCATCGCAAAAGAAAAATTACAAAAAATATATATATATATAAATTTTAGTTTATGTATTTCTCATAAACTTGAAAAAATACAAAAATTGTACCTTACTTTTTTACTTTATATAATTTCGAAAATTAACATAAAAATATAGTTCTATTAATGATTTGTAGTCATTTTAATTTTGAAAAAATACAAAAAATATTACTTTATATTTTTATCTTTATATAAAAAAACGAAAATTACAAAAAAATAGTTTTATTAATATATTGTAGCTATTTTAATCTTGGAAAATATTAAAAAAAAGATATAGTTTTGTCTTAAATATTAGTCTTATTTTGATAGTTATTTTGCTTACATAGGATTAGTCGAACAACGTCGTATTCTTATTCTCGGATCCGGGCAAAAGAATAATATTCGGGTTCAAACTACCCGTTTTTAGGCCTAATTTTCGGACCTAGCCCATAATAATCCGAGTCCACCACACATGGGGAACACGGACGGAACCCCACACACGGGGAACCCCAACACGCGTGGGGGACACAAGTCTTGAACCCCACCACGCATGGGGGTCCATTTCCTTGGCAAAAGCTACAAAAAATACACTGACTGGTTTTTAAAAGGGGGGGGGGGATTGATTTGAAAAGAATAGAATAGAAAAAGGAACGGGGGAGGGGTCTGAAAAGAAAAGTGAAGTAGGATTCACCTTCTTCTTCATTAAGGAGTTGAACAGATTTTTGGAAAAGAACAAACTGAATAGATTTTAAAAAAACCCAACTGGGGCACTGTTTATTGGCCTTCTTCCTCGAGAAAACCCTAAGAAAACCCTACCCAAACGACCAATCCGGACTCCATCACGTCCACCACCCGTCACCGCTCGTCGACCACTGCCCAAACAGCCCCTCGCATCCCCAGCGGTGAATCAAACCACCAGCTCCCCGCCATAACCATCGCCCTTCACCATCCTCATGCCTCCAGCGACCATTACCAAACACCACCACCCAAACACCACCACCCAAACACCACCACCAAACAGACCCTGCATCGTCCAGCAACCACCCGTCAAGCAGCAGCTATTGCTGCTGCTGCGTCACCTTCCCTCACGTCCAAAACCACCGAACACCACCAACAAACGACCCTTCCAGCGAGCACCTCCATAACCCTCGACCCTACTGTCAAAACTATCAGCCCACATCCACTCCTCCTCCTAGCTCCATCAAACCAGTCCGGACTCCCTCCATTAAATCCGACGACCACAGCTGTTGCTGCTGCGTCGACACTGCACAAACGACCCTCTATTGCTGCTGCGTCATCACTGCACGAACGACCCTTCATTGCTGCTGCGTCGTCGTTGCCCAAACGACCCTCCATAGCTGCTCCTTCCTCAAGCCAAACGACCACCAGAGCCCCGGCGAGCAGCAGTTGTTGCTGCTGCGTCGTCACTGTCCCTCGACCCCTTCTGCTTCATCTTTTCGCATCGATCTGCTGCGTCGAGAAAAACCAGTAGCAGCGAACCTCTCGGGTCGTTGACAGCCTTTGGTCTAAGCTTTCTATTTCGGTTGAGGTAGCCTTGTCCGTTGAGGTCGATGTTGAGGGCTGATCCATGATGCTATCCGTTTTTTGTTTGTTCAGGTTAGTAAACCTCAAGTATTAGATAAGGAAATGTTACGTTAAATGTTCGAAGATGCAATATGGAAATTGGTATGATAATTTTCTGCTTATGTTTTCACCGTATGCATTTTTGTTCATTTTGCGTTATGTGATTCTTGTTTATTTGATGTCATTTAATTAAGTTGGGTCAGTTGTTCTATGACACAAGATTGACGTTAATTTGTTCGTCCCTTCCTTTGCTTAGTTCATTCGGACAAAATTAGCACTAGTACTTGTTGTTGCTACTTCCGAAACACTCATTCGCCAAACTCATTTTATTAAATTTCTGACGAGTTATGAGATTTTAGTTGTAAAGAAGCTGTAAGGTTTAGTATGGTTAAAGACATAAAAATGGCATCTTTTAAAAATAAAAAAAAAATGAGACGAGCTTCGCCAAATAAAAATGTACAGATTGCGGAGCCCTCACAAAATATATGTATTAAATACTTAGATTTAGGGATGGGTCGTTTAGCAAATTTCACGGCCCTACCCAAAATAATAATGCGCTAGTTGCTTTAGGCGCGCCTTTAATAATTTATTCTCCCTAACTCGGGTGCACATTTATGTGACACAAATCCAAATCTCAGCGGAGTTGAAATGTGTCTCTAAATTGCGGGTACATTGATTGTAACGTGGTTCGAGATGCATGTCCACGACGTTGCAAATTCCTTTAAAAAATAAGAATGAGATGAGCCTCGCCGAATAAAAATACAAATTGCGGGGCCCTCAGTAAATACTTGTTTTAAATTACTTAGAATTCAGAAGGGCCGTTTAGCGAATTTCACGGCCTTCCCAAAATAATAACACAATAGTCTCTTTAGGTGCGTGTTTAATAATCTACTTTCTTAAACTTGGGTGTGCATGTCATCCAACCCAAATCCAAATCCCAAAACGTCAAATAAAATATGTTTCGGATTGTGGGTGCATTTCATGTGACGCAGTCCAAAGACATGTTTTAAGCGATGTTCACATTCTTAATAATAATAATTATGAAAGCGGTAAAAAGTTAAAATTTGCACATAAGTTCATATTTGTATAAAATCAGATAATCAAGCCGAATATAACAGTTGAGCGACCGTGCTAGAACCACGGAACTCGGGAATGCCTAACACCTTCTCCCGGGTTAACAGAATTCCTTATCCAGATTTCTGGTACGCAGACTGTAATATGGAGTCATTCTTTTCCTCGATTCGGGATTAAAATTGGTGACTTGAGACACCCTAAATCTCCCAAGTGGCGACTCTGAAATAAATAAACCAATCCCATTTCGATTGTCCTTTAATTGGAAAAAACTCCCTTGTACCCTCGCGGGTACGGAAAAAGGAGGTATGACAGTGACTGTAACATATTTCAGAGACATTGCAGCTTTCTTGTGTTACAATTCTGAGAGTCCTCCTCAAAATTCTGCCCCAGTTTGGTAGATGATCTTTGCACCGTTTGCGAATAATGGGCCTTGCTGAACCTTCTTCGGAATTTTGAGAATCCTTCTCAAAATTCTGCCCCAGATTCTTAACCGATTTTTTGACCATCGGACACATGTCGGCATTGGCTGGACTTGCTCCGAAAATGTGAGGGTCCTCCTCAAAATTATGCCCCAGTTTTTGATCTTAGGGGAAATGGAATTTTATTATGATATGACTTAACCCATAAGGTTGCCTACGTATCTTCTTTTAAATGGGAATCAGGTGAAATGTAGTTCAATTACATCAGATGAGGAAATGTAAATAATTTAAGCATAGTATCTTTTGACTACGTCTGAATTGATTGGTTTTGGCCAGACTTCTCCATCCATTTCTGCAAGTATGAGTGCTCCTCCTATTAGCACCCTGTGAACCATGTATATACCTTGCCAGTTGGGAGAGAATTTCCCTTTGGCTTCATCTTGATGTGGGAAGATCTTCTTCAGCACCAACTGACCTGGTGCAAATTGCCTTGATTTGACCTTTTTATTGAAAGCTCTGGACATTCTGTTCCGATAAAGTTGACCGTGACACACCGCATTCATCCTTTTTCCATCGATAAGGGCCAATTATTCATAGCGACTCCTTATCTACTCTGCATCGCTGAGTTCAGCTTCCTATATGATTCTTAAAGAAGGAATCTCTACCTGGACTGGAATGACATCCTCGGTACCATAAACCAACATGTAGAGAGTTACCCCGGTTAATGTGCGAACCGTAGTGCAGTATCCCAATGTATAGATGTATATATATATGTGTGTGTGTGTGTATGGAATATGGGAAAAGGTTATGACGTTATATATGGACCACCATCTGATCAGCTGGTATACGTTAATTATTTGTCCACAATGGCTGAGGTGATATGATGGGATGCCCTCAGAGGCTTGATGATGTTATGAACACATGTACCTATGCACAACATGACATTCATACACATATGCATGACACTATAAGTATTAGATGATATGCAGAGTTATCCAGATTTACAGGTTTGATTCATGTACTCCATGTTTCTTTCATGTCCTTTATATATTGATTTACATTCCTTACATACTCGGTACATTGTTCGTACTGACGTCCTTTTGTTGCGGACACTGCATTCATGCCTGCAGGTACAAGTAATCAATTTGATGAATACTCATTGTAGACGAGGTTAGCATTTAGTGAATGATAGGTAGGACTCCACCTCATTCGGAGTGCAGCTGAATCTATGAGCCATCGCATCAGACTTTTACTTCAGACTTATGGGTAGGCCGGTACCCTGTCTCATTTGATTTCCAATAATCTTAGAGGCTTTGTAGACAAAGGTTTAATTTGTACAGTACGTCAGAGGCCTTGATGTCCCATATGTATTCATGTCTTAAGAACAATAGTTTATTGATACAATATTGCCCACTTACAGTTATGCACTACGAGTTGTTGCCATGTTGGCCCATGATGGTCCCAGAAAAAATGAATTACAGAATGGTTCACTCGGGCCAGTACGGCACCAGGTGCCAGCCATGCCTCCCAAGGTTGGGGCATTACATGCACGCTGGCGTGACTTCTTTTTTATTAGTGTCATACCCTAATTTAGAACGAGGATCAGATCAGTTACAAAGCCGGATGGCCTTTTGCTTACCGGTACAGCCCCTCCTCGGCTCGAGTTGTCCATTCGGGTAAGCCAGGTCTAGAACAATACACCCAGATTTTAAACCTAGAATAACATAGCCTCATGATGGATTCCTAGTAGGAACGCTTGTTTGCATCACATGCATTTGACTTTGGGCACTCAACTGTAACGACCCGACCGGTCTTTTTGAGCTTTTGCACTTCGCCCGCCAGTTCTCGGGCGTGAATAGCCCTGTGTAGTGTATTATGTCTTATGTAGATCATCGGTTTTTGTTTTTAGGGTAATCAGTGTAAGCACGTGATTTTTGACCCTCCCCGAAGATTTTCACATTTTTTAGCGTGAATATGTGAAATTGGGTCTAATATAGCCATTTTAACTATTTTACTTTACTTTATTTCGTTGCAAAAAGAAAAAAATCACAAAAATATATATATAAATTTTAGTTTATGTATTTCTCATAAACTTGAAAAATACAAAAATATTGTACTTTATTTTGGTACTTTATATAAATTCGAAAATTACAAAAAAAAAATTCTATTAATGTTTTGTAGTCATTTTAATTTTGGAAAAATACAAAATATATTACTTCATATTTTATCTTAATATTTAAAAAAAATGGAAATTACAAAAAATAGTTTTATTAATATTTTGTAGCTATTTTAAATCTTGAAAAAATATTTAAAAAAAAAGATATAGTTTTGTTTAAATACTAGTCTTATTTTTGGTAGTTATTTTGCTTACATAGGATTAGTTAAGCAACGTGTTCCTATTTCTCGGGTCCGGGCAAAAGAATATTATTCGGGTTCAAACTACCCGGTTTTAGGCCTAATTTTCGGACCTAGCCCATAATAATCCGAGTCCACCACACATGAGGGGACACGCGTGGGGAACACGGACGGAATCCCGTACACGGGGAACCCCACCACGCGTGGGAACATAAGTCTCAAACTCCACCATGCGTGGGGCTCATTTTTCTGGGCAAACCCATGCTAAATACACGGACAAAAACATGTTGAAGGGAGGAGATTTTGGGAAGATTAAAAGAGAAAAGACTGTGCATCGTCTTCTTCCTGTTCATCGACGAAAACCAGAGAAAAACCATCACCAAACACCATCACCCGGACACCACCACCCAAACACCACCCCGAGCACCCTTCAACCACCATCTCCTTACGTCCCGTCCAGCTAACCCCTCTCCGTCTCACCACCTTCGTCAACAACCAAACAGGCCCGTCGACCACTGTCCAAACAAATGCCGGAAAACGCGACCATTCCTCCCCTTCCGAGCTCCGTCAACCAGTCCGGCGATCCTCCATTAAACCCGGCATCCGCTGCTCATCGTCTTCCTCCTCTTCCTGAAGAAAACCTAGGAAAAAGAGGGGCAGCTGTAAGCACGTGATTTTTGCCCTATATGAGAATTACTCCCAAAAAATTCAAAAATAAAATGATTTTTCTTTGGTGTACAATTTTGTGATATTTTGAAGAATTATTTGTATTTGTCTGTGCGTGTTTATTCGCTAAATTAATAAAAAATACAAAAATATGTCGCATTTTGCATGTAGGATTTAATTCTACAATTGTTAGTAATTAAAATTGTTTTACAAAAATTAAAAATTACAAAAATAGGCATCGTTTGCATTTTTAGCATTTAATGTCCAAATATACAATTTTATGCTTAATTAATACTTAATTGTGCGTTAATTGTTATTGGGAGTTAATTTGCGCCTTTATAACTTAATTTAGTTCTTAATAATAGTTTAAGTATTTTTATAATTTAGTTTTAGAAAAATAAAAGAAGAAAAGAGAGCGAAAATATAAAGAAAGTCGGAATTGGGCCTCTTCTTCAATTTCAAGCTATAGGCCCAAAAAATGGCCCAATCTTCCCTACGACCCAGTCCATTAACCCAACACCCCTTCTTCATTTTTGTCCAACACAAAACAAAACCCAAAAAAAATAAAAAAATAAAAAGTGAATTATCACTATTAATAGTTTTATTTTTTGTTTTTTTATATATATAAAAAAAATCCGAAAATATTTTATTTTATTTATTATTTTTATTTAAAAAAAATATATATATATAGTAATTTCGGAAATGATTTTAAAAAAAATAAAAAATAAAAAAATAAAAAAAAGTAAAAGAATGTAGAAAATTTAAAAAAAAAAGTAAAAAGTTTTAAAAAATTTAAAAGTAAAAGAAGGTTGGAATTAAAAAATAAATATAAAGATATCTGAAAATTTAAAAAATTTAAAGTAATTGAAAGTAGCATTTTTAAAAGAAAAAGAAAAGATAGTGGTTTATTTTTTAAAGAAAAGTTAAATAAAGTGAGATTCTCTTTTAAAAAAATAAAAAGTGGGATTTTAAATAAGATAAAGTAATTAAAGTTGGAATTTTAAAAATAAAAGTAAATAAAGGTGGGATTTCTTTTTCTAAAAAAATAAAAGCAATTTGTAAGTGGGATTTCTTTTAATTAAAAAAATAATAAAATAATAAAAAAATAAATCTGAAAATTTCGAAAATTTTGCTATAAATAGAAGAGAAAATTTAGGAAGAAGGGTGGAAAAAAAAGAGAGGAAAAACTAGATAGAGAGAAGAAAAAAAAGAGGGGGCGGAGTGAGAAGTATACACCCGATATACATTCTGGATACACTGAATATACAGGGACAGAATTCATTTTGGAGAGTTTTGAAGTTGAAAAGAATAGTTACTGTTTCATTGCCTCGCTTAAGATCTGAAATAGTCAGAACCTTCCTGCCTTTTACTTCTTCTCTATACTTGGAGTCGTTTATAGTCTCCTGGTTTACTACTATTCCTACTGTTACTGGTCTATTCCTGTGTTGCTGGACTGTCGTTGTTGTGCTACATTGTTACTACTGTTGCTGCTTCTCAGCTTCATCTTCTCTTGTTTTCCAATACCAGGTACATGTCTTTTAAATTTTAAGTTGGAAAGAGATTCAACATGACTCATCAATGAAGTTTGAATTGAAATTCTGTTTTCTATTTGTCCAAGTTCATCAATTTAAATTTCATTTTTGTTTTATGTTAGTTAATTAGTAGTGAATTCAATTTGATAGCTATGAGCTAATTGTCTTACTTTGAAAGTTCGTATAAAGATTTGTAATAATATTAGCTCATTATCTCATTAGTTTAATCATATTAAATTGTCAAAGTAGGGAATATGGCATGAATGTTGGTCATTATTTAATTTTGTTGTTAGTTAAGCAAGAAGTGATGTAGAAGTGCCAAGAAAATTACAGTAGTGATATTTATTGTTAAATAAGGTTAAGATGGTGTTGTTGGTATATTTTTATAAGATAATAGATGTGTGTATAAACGTTGGCGAAAGGTGATATGATGTAGCTTGTTACAATGTTAAAATGTTATGAATGTTTACGATATACAGTTAAGTTGCATGTAAGGTAATTTTATTGAATTAACTTGTATAATAATTCCTTTCTTATAAACTCGATACCTATATACCTTCATAAGACAAATTGATCAAATAATTAGGCTTATTAGATTAAAAGCGATTATATGAGAATGAAACGAGATGTATAAGTACCAATTGCAACACTTGATATCAATGGTAATTAGAAATAGAATTTGCATTAAGTAAATCATGAAAAAAAAATTTGGAAAATATTTCCTTCCTTTATGAATCATTCATTTTCAGTTTTATATGCAATTTATTCTTTGATATATATATATATATATATATATATATGTCATATTTGTTTTTTTTTAAAATAATATTAATCATATTTGTATTCTGTCCTTTGAAATTGAATAGTTGAAATGAATATAACTTATATTCGGAAAATATAATCAACGGTCAACATTTAATAAATTGTAAATTCTTTTCAAAGAATTTAAGGGCACCTTAAATGGGAATTTATCATGATTTTCACATAAAAATGTATAGATATAATAAACAATTTGTGGAAAATCCCTAATATCATTACGAATATTTTGCACAATTAGGGATACGTTCGCGTACCCTGATTATATTTTTAAAAGCAAAAATTCGGATTATGCGTACGCGCAATTTCGAACGAATATTTAATAAAAGGATTTTTCCAAAAGGCGTTAAATCAATTTCATAAAAACCCGAGATGTACGGTTCATTATTCAAGAAAAACAAATATTCTTGATCCAACACAATTTCGAAAAATGATTGCTTAATAAATATATTATAAAAAGTTATTGTGTACACGTACGCGTGACACAAGTCCGCAATTTTTTTAACACGAATATACGTACGCGTAATTCGATTCAAAGAAGGGTCATCAATAAGCGGTAGTAAAAACATGTAACATCAATGTATTTAATAAAATCAAGGTAATTAAGCCAATAATAAAAACAGTTAAGCGACCGTGCTAGAACCACGGAATCCGGAAATGCCTAACACCTTCTTCCGGATTAACAGAATTCCTTACTCAGGATTTCTGGTTCGCAGAATAATAAACAGAGTCATATTCTCCTCGATTCAGGGATTATAATTGGTGACTTGGGACGCCTTAAAATTCCCAGGTGGCGACTCTAAAACAAATAAACAAATCCCGTTTCGACTGTCCTTCAATTGGAGAAAACTCCCCACGCGCCCTGCGGGCGCGGCGAAAAGGAGGTGCGACAGCTCTGGCGACTCTGCTGGCTCATCGTCGTCACTATCCCGTCGTTACTGTCCCCAACTCACTGTCCAAACGCCATAACCATCGACGAAAACCACCTCCAGCCATAACAAGTCGCACCCCCCAACGTTTGAAGCACCAGCAACCTTTCGTCGTCACTATCCCATCGTTACTGTCCCCAACCCACTGTCCAAACGCCATAACCATCGACGAAAACCACCTCCAGCCATAACAAGTCGCACCCCCCAACGTTTGAAGCACCAACAACCTTTCGTCGCCACCCTCTCACGTCCAAACTCCAAAACGCCACCACCCCATGTCCGTCGACCACCAGCTTCCCCCCCTCCCCCGTTGTCACTATACTCCAAAACCACCACCCACAACGTCCAAACATCACGTCGCAACCAGTTCCCCCCCCCCAACGCCTGAACCTAACAAAACCCTACCCCAAAACCACCTACCGAGCCAAAAATCCAGCAACCCTCGTCGTCACCCCCCCTCGTCGGAACGTAGGCAGCTGTTGCTGTGTTCTTCTACTCCGTCACTGTCCCTCGACCCCTTCTGCTTCATCTTTTCGCACCGAGCTGCTGGGTCGAGAAAGGTCAGTAGCAGCGAACATGGCAGGTTGTTAGCACTTGTGGGTCCGAGCTTTCTATTTCCATCGAGGTCGGTTTTGGTTCGTCGAGGTACGATACGTCGAGGTGTTTGTCCGAGGTTCCGTCGTTGTTCAGTGAGATCCGGCTTGAGTTCCGTCGGGGGCGCTATTTGTCGTTCTAGGTTTGTCGAGGTTCGAAGGTTAGTGTTCTTCGTCCTTTGTTTCATTTCGTTCGATTCGCATATTATGGTTTAAGATGAATGTCAACAATGCAATTTTCGTTGTTTTTTTTTGTTAAAAATGTTCATCTTATGATTAGTTACTGCATATGTTTAAAGTAAATGTGAGAACATATTGTGAACTTAAGTTTTTTTGTACGAGAATGTCTACTTCTATGCATATAGTTGTGTTTATTAAGGGAACAATTTGACATCCAGTGATTTGTTGCGAACATATGTGCTCGCATATATTATGTATTCTCGTTGTAATGGGTATGTGAACGTCTGAATGAAAAAAAATCATGACTACTAGCGTTTAAACCTTATTTCTCATTTGTTAGTAATGGAAGTTGGGTTTAATAACAATAACAATACGTTAGCAAAGTTAGGAATAATAGGAACCCTATTAAAATTCTTAGAATTCGGGACAGGCCGCTTAGCGAATTTCACGGCCTTTCCCAAAATAACAATACGCTAGTTGCTTTAAGCGCGTATTTAATAATGTTACCTTCTTAACTCGGGTGCACATTTATGTGACCCAAATCCAAGTCTCAACGGAGTCGAAATGTGTTTCTAATCACGGGTACATTGATTGTGACGTGGTCTGAGACGCATTTCCATAACGTTGTAAATTCTTTTAAAAATAATAATAATAAAATGAGGCGAGCCTCGCCAAATAAAAGGGACAAATTGCGGGGCCCTCACAAAATATATGTATTAAATACTTAGATTCCGGGACGGGCCGTTTAGCAAATTTCACGGCCCTACCCCAAAATAATAATGCGCTAGTTGCTTTAGGCGCGACTTTAATAATGATATCTCCCTAAATTCGGGTGCACATTTATGTGGCCCAAATCCAAATCTCAACTGAGTCGAAATATGTCAATAACCACGGGTGCATTGATGTAACGTGGTTCGAGATATGTTTTCACGACGTTGCAAGTCCTATAAAAATAACATTGAATGATAAAAGCGGTTAAAAGATAAAATTGGCACATAAGTTCACATTTGTATAAAATCAGATAATCAAGCCGAATATAACAGTTGAGCGACCGTGCTAGAACCACGGAACTCGGGAATGCCTAACACCTTCTCCCGAGTTAACAGAATTCCTTATCTAGATTTCTGGTACGCAGACTGTAATATGGAGTCATTCTTTTCCTCGATTCGGGATTAAAATTGGTGACTTGGGACACCCTAAATCTCCCAAGTGGCGACTCTGAAATAAATAAATAAATCCCCTTTCGATTGTCCTTTAATTGGAAAAACTCCCTTGTGCCCTAGCGGGTGCGTAAAAAGGAGGTGTGACAATCAGAATGAATTTGGAAGAACATTTCTCAATTTGAAGCTTAAAATTTGAAAGGTTTGACCAAGTTCCGACTTGTTAGTATATGATCTCAGATTGGAAATTTTATGATTTGGTTAGATCCGTTAGGTGATTTGAGACTTAGGACCATGATTAGAATGTATTTTGGAAGTCCGTGGAAGGTTTAGGTTTGAACTGGCGAAATTGAGATTTTGACGTTTTCCGGTTGATAGGTGAGATTTTTATATAGGGGTTGGAATGGAATTCCAAAAGATGGAGTAGGTCTGTTGTGTCATTTTTGACATGTGTGCAAAATTTCAGGTCATTAAGATGAGGTTTGATAGACGTTTTGATCAAAAGCAGAATTTGGAAGTTTTTGTAATTCTTAGGCTTGAATCCGATGTGATTTTGGTGTTTTCATGTTGTCTTAAGCGTTCCGAAGGCTAGAACAAGTTTGAATGATGTTATGGGATATATTGGGATGTTTGGTTGAGGTCTCGAGGGCCTCGGATTAGTTTCGGGTGGTTGAACGGATCTTTTCATATTGGAAAAAGTTGCAGAAAAACTGTTGTTGGTGTTCCAGGTTTTTGACCTTCGCGTTCGCGATGGAGGTCCCACATTCACGAAGGGTTAGGATGTGAAGCAGTGGAGTTGGCCTTCGCAATCACGAAGGTGTTCCCGCATTTGCGAAGGGCTGAGGTGTGTGATCATCGCGTTCGCAAGAGTTTTGCCGCGTTCGCGTAGAAGAAGTGGAATAGATGGGATCCCAAGGCATTTTTTCTACGCATTCGCGAAGAGGTGAGTCAATTGTGCGTCGCGTTCATGAGAGGGTCCTCGCGTTCGCGGAGAAGGAATTTTGGTCAGTGAAGCTTTGTAATTCGTGAACGCGAGGGAGCTGCCGCATTCACGATGAAGAAAATATCTGGGCAAAATGTTTAAGTTCAAAATCGAGTGTTTAAGTCCAATATCACAAAACCATTAGAGAGCTCAGGAGAAGGTGAAATTAGAGGAGATTTTCAGTGGAGAAATTAGGGTAAGTATTCTTCACTCATATTTGGTTGAATTCCATGATTTAGTCTTGAATTTCATCATTTAATTCGAGAAATTATAGTGGAAATTGGGGGAAAATGGAAGAAAAATTTAAGAATTCTTTTGCGAATTTGAATGGGTATTTGATGTCGAATTTTGATGTATTTGATATGTACGAACTCGTGAGAGTGTGAGGATTTTATTGATGTGATTTCTATCGGATTCCGAAACGTTGTCCCGGGGGTCGGGTTTGGCCAATTTCAGGATTTGTGTTGTAATTTGATTGCTTTCTAGTGGGCTTTGTTCCCTTAGTATATTTTGATGGTTGTGCACTGATTTTGTTTAGATTTGGAGCATCCGAAGGCCGATTCCAGAGGCAAAGACATCGTGGGCTAGAGTTTGGATCAGATAGAGGTAATTAATGATTGTAAATGTCTGTCCTGAGGGTATGAAACATAGGACTTCACATCGTTGTGCTAATTTGAGGTGACACACATGCTAGATGACGAGTGTGGGTTCATGGATAGTTGGGGATTGCGACTTAGTCTATCCCATATGATTATTTAACTGCGCATTTGATTGAAAACTGTTTGCTATCAATGTGTTTTTGAAAGTATTATCCTGTTTGGGTTGAATGGCATATTTGGGTCTCTTGCCAATTGTTTTGGACCCTTAGGGAATTTTTACTACTATTCCTCAATGTTTTTACTTCATATTAGTACTCAGCCATGCTGTAGTCTACCATTTCTATAACTTAGCCATTTTTATTCCGTTTTTGATATTTTAAATGATATTTTGGGCTGAGCATCATATTTTACTATTTTTCGAGTGGCTTGAAAGATTTCTGATTGAGTGAGGCTGAGGGCCTATGTTGTGAGGATATTATGGGATTGGGTTGTGCGCCGTAACAGTGTGGTACCGATTTATGATTATGAGGCCGATGGCCTAATTTGTTACGACACGATGTGGATTGATATGAGGCCGAGAGCCTATTAATTATACTACGATATGGCTTGATGTTGCGCTTGGGCCGTAAGGGGCCCCTCCCAGAGTCTGTACACCCCCAATGAGCGCGGGTACCTAATGTGAGTGATGTGATGTAGCCCGAGGGGCTGTTGTCGATTCATATTATTGTCTGAGGGGCTATTATTCATTCTTATTGTTGCCTTAGGGGCGGTTCTTGATTCATATTATGCCCGAGGGGCTGATTACGAGTGATTGTGAGGTAGCCCGAGGGGCTGGTCCTGTTGATATTATGACCGAGAGGCGATTTATGATTCATATTTTTCTCGAGAGGCTGTTTACTTTTTCTATCATTTACACTCACTATTTTATCACTCGTTTGAAACTATTGAAAGTTGTTTTAAAAGGTTTTTACTGAAACTGAGCTTTATTTATGAAGTAAATGATTTGTGTACTGCTTTGGAAATGATCTACATTTGTTGTAGTGTTATGACATGGTTTACGTGTTTTCTTACTGCTCAGCTTTTATTTACTTTTATTACTTACTGAGTTGGCATACTCATATTACACCCTGCACCTTGTGTGCCGATTTAGGTGTTCTGAACCCGGTAGCGGGTGTTGATTAATCAGTGGCAGAGTCATCAGAGTTAGCTAGGTAGTTGCTTGACATTCGCAGCACTACTTTTCTCTCTCTTGTCTTCCTTAGACAGTATTTAGTACATTTTTAGACTCTTCGTTGTATTCAGACCTTAGTAGACGCTCGTGACTTATGACACCCCGATGCCAGGCTTGTGTATATATTTCGCACTGTTCATTTAGACTTTCATTATAAAATATTTGATTAATTAAAGACATAAAAATGATTGTTAATGACTGAATGGTTAATTCGGGTCATGACAAGTTGGTATTAGAGCCTAGGCTACATAGGTCTCACGAGTCATGAGCAAGTTTAGTAGAGTCTCGCGGATTGGTATAGAGACGTCTGTGCTTATCCTCGGGTGGCTACTGAACCTTTAGGAAAAACTTCCCATTCTTGAATTCTTATTGTGCGTCCTTGATTCAGCTTGAAATGTAACTCTTTGAATTTCTTCCACGTGTTCGTATGCGCATATGAGCACTCGGTATTAGCTATGCATTGATGTCTTGTGATTTCCTGATCGAGGGGCGAGATGTGAGATCTCTGTATGTTGGTGTTGGGCCAGTCTGGAGGACTTAAGGCCGAATTTTGCTTATAGTTTGAGCTCTAAGGCATTGATTGTGTGCGCATGTGCTTTTAGATCTATATGTACGATACTGTCCCTATTAGTAGGAGTGATGACTGGATAGCTATGTGATGAGTATGATGTGACTGTGAGATGTGTACATATGATTTGAACGAAATAAGAAGGGTACGCTTGGGGGTAGTAAGAACTATCCGGTGCTTGATTCCCATCGTGATTTGATGTATAGCCCAAGTTGTTAGCGTGTTGAAGGAGCTTTTCATGTTTCCTAGTTGAGAAGTGAAGTAGATTTCACGTTGTGATATAAGTCCAAACTCAGGAAGAATAAGTGACTGTGTAATGTTTATGATGGTGGAAGGGTATAAAGATATGTTAATTTGAGGCAAAGCAGGTGGGTTATCCCCTGTGGAGTGTTCTGAAGTTTGTGTGATCCTTATATAGTTTGTTGGAAGACCTCTTTTACTAGTAGAATATATGTGTTGCAATTTAAATTTGGGGTCGCTTAAGAGAGTGGGATTGACTGTTACGAGGGTGAACATGAGATTTGCAGAAGATTTAAAATACTAGATGGTCTAATCACAAGCTTATGATGGATTGAGTTTAATCTCACTATGGTATTATGGCAGTAATAGAGTATATGCATTATGAATTATTGTGTGTTTTGATCTATGGCTTTGAGCCAAGTGGGGGAGTCTGCTATTGATTAGTTGATTGCACGATTATGGGCTATGTTGGTTCCAATGGAGGTGTACTGGTGAATCAGTTATGGCTTTCGAAGGTTAAGATCGAGGATGGCTCGAGCAAAGGAAATTTAAATACAGGTTATTTTATGCTTTATGGATGTGTGAGAATCACGGAATGACTTGAGTTGTTATTGGTAAAGGATGTATCGAGCATAGAACAGGAAGTTGCTGGGTTGCATTAAGGTGAGGTTATATTCTGCGTGTTGTAGTACTATTGGAGCATAGGTCGTCCGGTCCGTTTGATCGGTCTAATTATGGTTTGAGTAGAGTGGATGACTCTCGAGAATGGTTCTAATGGGTTCAAGATTTTACATGTAATAATTGGAGATTTTCAAGTTGTATAGTTGGCTAGAAACTGAGGTTTGCATTGGAGGGTGTCAAGATTCGTGGTATTTTTATATCATTATGGGATTCGATATATCAGTATTAGGAAGGTGAAGGTAATGGCTTTGGATTCACAGGGAGTCACTTAAGGGTAGGTATTTTGAATGTGGTGCGCTTGGGAATATTTAAGAGAGTATCCAGCGGCTTATGAGCCTTAGGCGGTGTGGTTTTATGCTTGGGTCTCGTGTGGTTAGTCTGGGTTGAGGAATTGTGTTGTTATAGCAAAAAGGATTATCAAGTTGAAGGTAAATCAGAATGAAACTCGAATAGATGGGATAGCTTGGTAGTAGGCCGGATCGGCATGGTAAGGATATGACTTGTTCTTTGGATGATTAATGGGTAATGAGTTTAGGCAAATGTTTCGCGGCAATGCTCTTGGGTTTTAGTGGCCTGCGTAGCTTGGTTGAGTTAGAAGGATTCAGTCCTGACAGGTTTGGTTTTGTGCAAAGGGTACTCGGAGAGTTCTTGATGGTTCCTACCTCAGTTAGAGATGTATATTTTCTGCGAGCATGAGGAGCATGGGACGGATAGTGATTTTCTTCTAGAAGTGATCAATGGAAAGCTCTTGGCTAGTTGAGTACGTGGTTGCTTGTGGCTCGGACGGGAATATGAAGTTCTTATGTTTATCCTAGGATGATATGGTATGTGCGGTATGTTGTGTAGGATTGAGATTTGCATGTGTAAAGTCACAATTCAGTTTTGAAAGAAAGGTCATAATTCTTGGGTTACACGGATAGTTTCAAATGACTAGATAAATGAGATCACTAACTAGTATGGCTTGATGAGAGTATGCATTTTCAGAAAAAGGCAAGTGTTTGAGTTGAGGATACTTCACTAGTATTGAGGCACTCTCTTATTGGATCGACTACTGAGATTCGAGTTTGCTTGGTGTCACAGAGGAATTATAGGAGTACATCCCGTGAGATGATTGGGTATTAGAGGTGTGTTGTATATTCAGATGATGGAGTTGGGATCAGATATGGTGATTCGCGTGCGGTATGGATTTTGAGGTTGGCAGATTCCTAAAAACAAGTTAGGTTGTGGTTGTGGACCACGTATATCGATTTTGTGTGGTAATAATTGGGGGTTTAGAGACCCGAGCAGATCCTTGTTTCTTAGTATTCCAAATGTTGGTGTGATTTTGGGTATGGACTGGTTGTCTCTGTGTCGTGTTATTCTGTGTTGTTGTGCTAAGGCAGCGACGTTGGCAATGTCGGGGATGCCACGGATTGAGTGGCGAAGTTCGATTGATTATGTTTCTAGTACGGTGATTTCATTTTGAAGACCCAGCGGATGGTTGGGAAGGGTTGTCTTTCTTATTTAACCTTCGTGATGGATGTCAGTGTAGAGACTCCTACCATTGATTCAGTTTCGGTAATGAGGGATTCTTCCGGATGTGTTTCCTGCTACCGGGCATGTCGCCGAACCGGGTTGTTGGTTTCGGTATTGATTTGGTACTGGGCACCATATCATATGGCATCAGCGGAGTTAAAGGAGTTAAAGGAGCAGCTTCAGGGACTCCTTGACAAGGGGCTCATTGGTAGGCCAATATGGATGTGTGTTCTACATCGGGTTGGCTTGGTTGACTCCGAGTTTTATTGTTGAGGGATATGTTGATTCGATTGTTATTGAGCTTATTAGTGATCTGGAGAGATGTATGAGTTACCTTTCCGTGTTGTGAAGCGTTAGGATTTGTTGGTTATAGGCACATGTGGTGCGATTTTATTGGGGTCTCTCAGTGGAATTCGAGTGGAAAGAGTATTGAGTATTGCTCGACGGATGATGTATCCGTTGTGTCCTTTCGGGTTTGTGTAATGTTATGTTAATTGCTTCATAGTGGTTATGATGATTTCTTTAGTTCTAGATATCTAATTGCACGTGGTTGTTGATTTGAGCATAGTGACTTGAGGTGTTTCATGTTGGACCAGTGTTTGGATGAGATCGCGTATTGGAGAGAAGCTATGTGGAGGTATGATCCTACGGGATAGATTCGTGTGTTCTAGTTCTACGATGTGTGATGGGTTCTCATCATTGTGTGTGGTGGTACTGGTGAGCTTGCGATACAACTATTTCATTTGAGTCATTTTCACGATTCGAGTATGTTCGGATTGTTGCTTATTGGTGCGCGGAATGCACGAGTTGTGGCTTTAGTTTGTATTGATGTGTCATGTCACCAGAGTACTTGTGTTGGATTAGATGAGATCGTTGGGGTCTATAATAAATACAAACGAATTCGATTTCAGCATGTTGGAAGGATAATATTGAGGTTCGGCTCAAACATTTGTTATGGTCCTCGCCAAAGAAGAAATGGCTTCATGAATGGTTGATCTAAGAAATGATTACGAATCTGCGTGTTTCTTTTATCATTGACAGTATACGGAAGTATTGGAATGAGGCTTCATTTGATAATTATTTTGGGCAACTACTGTGATTAGAAGCTATTGTTACGAGTGTTTGAGTTGTGGGGTATATCATGTAATTGCATCTGAGGTAGTAGGTATGGTTTAATACAACTTGTTTGGGCTTATTCAGAGTATAAATGTGAGATTCTAGTCTTGTGGATGAATTTAGAAGTAGGAATGTGGTTCTAAAGTTTATGGGCTAGGTTGGATTGCAAAATTTCAGTTACATTGTGTTATCAAGCCTATATGAGATAGGGTGATGTGGGATCACTCTGGGTACGTTCGAGGACGAACATATGTTTAAGTGGGGGAGGATGTAACGACCCGACCGGTCGTTTTGGGCTTTTGCACTTTGCTCGCCAGTTTTCGGGCATGAATAGCCCCATGTGGTGTATTATGACTTATGTAGATCGTCGGTTTTGGTTTTCAGGATAATCGGATTGAATTTGGAAGAATAGTTCACAGTTTGAAGCTTAAAATTTGAAGGTTTGACCAAGTTTTGACTTGTTAGTATATGATCTCGGATTGGATATTTTATGATTTGGTTAGCTCTGTTAGGTCATTTGAGACTTAGGAGCGTGATCGGAATGTATTTTGGAGGTCCGTGGAAGGTTTAGGCTTGAATTGGCGAAATTAGGATTTTGGCGTTTTCCTGTTGATTGGTGAGATATTTATATAGGGGTCAGAATGGAATTCTGTAAGTTGGAGTAGGTCCGTTGTGTTATTTGTGACATGTGTGCAAAATTTCAGGTCATTCGGACGAGGTTTGATCGACTTTTTGATCGAAAGCGGAATTTGAAAGTTTTTGGAATTCTTAGGCTTGAATCTGATGTGATTTTGTTGTTTTGATGTTGTCTTGAGTATTCCAAAGGTTGGAACAAGTTTAAATGATGTTATGGGATATGTTGGCATGTTTGGCTAGAAACTCGAGGGCCTCAGGTGAGTTTCGAATGGTTGAACAGATCTTTTCATATTGGAAAAAGTTGTAGAAAAACTGTTATTGGTGTTGCAGGGTTTTGACCTTCGCATTCGCCATGGAGGTCCCACGTTCGCGAAGGGTTAGGATGTGAAGCAGTGGAGTTGGCCTTTACATTCACGAAGGTGGTCCCATGTTCGCGAAGGGCTGAGGTCTGTGGTCATCGCGTTCGCGAGGGTTTTACAGCGTTCGTATAGAGGAAGTGGAATAGTTGGGACCCCAAGGCATTTGTTATATGCGTTCGTGTAGTAGAGGTCGCATTCGTGAAGAGGTGAATCAGTTGTGCATCGCGTTCGTGAGAGGGTTCTCGCGTTCGCATAGTAGGAATTTTGGTCAGTGAAGCTTTGTGCTTCGCGAATGCGAGGGAACTGCCGCGTTCGTGATGAAGAAAATATCTGGGCAGAATGTTTAAGTTCAAAATCGAGAGTTTAAGTCCAATATCACAAAAACCATTAGAGAGCTTGGGAGAAGGTGAACTTTGAGGGGATTTTCAGTGGAGCAATTGGGGTAATATTCTTCACTCATATTTGGTTTAAATCCATGATTTAGTCTTGAATTTCATCATTTAATTCGACAAATTAGAGTGAAAATTGGGGAAAATGGAAGAAAAATTTGAGAATTCTTTTGGGGATTTGAATGGGAATTTGATGTCGGATTTTCATTTATTTGATATGTACGAACTCGTGAGAGTATAAGGATTCTATTGGTGTGATTTCTATTGAATTCTGAGATGTGGGCCCGGGGGTCGAGTTTGGCCAATTTCAGGATTTGTGTTGTAATTTGATTACTTTCGAGTAGGCTTTGTTCCCTTAGCATTTTTCATGGTTGTGCACTGATTTTGGTTAGATTTGGAGTATTCGGAGGCCGATTCGAGAGGCAAAGGCATTGCGGGCTAGAGTTTGGACCGGATAGAGGTAAGTAATTGTAACACCCCGTAAATTCGGCTTAGGTATGAATGAGTTAAAGGAGTAGTAACGTTATACTTTGGACATGTGAAGTCCCATAGGGATGATTATGGGTAAAATAGCTGTTTCAAAATCAAGATGGAAAGTGAAGTGCATAAGATTTGACAAAATTAACTAAGTTTGTAGAAGGTCTATATTTCAGTAGGTTTTAGTGAAAATGTGTAAGGAATTTAAAAAACTCAAAGCACAAAAGTTGTAGTCCTTTGAAATATCTTTCCAACGATATATTATGGAGCCCGAACGGATCTCTGTGCACAAAGTAATGCTCATTTTACAGAATAGTATGCGTTATGCGCGCCCTGAGCGCGACCGCGCTCCTGAGGTAGTGTTACTGCCATTTTGCGCGGTCAGGTGCATGGTCAGGCCTACCTGGTGCGTGGGGGCACTCATGGGGGGTTCATTTTAAAGTCCTACTGTCGCACCCCCTTTTTCTCGCGAAATCGGGTTCATGACATTTGGAGGGACAACTTGTTCCTTTTGGGAACTGTGTTTGCATTTCAAGAATCGCCACCTAATGATTAAGGTGCATTAGGACACCAATAGAAATACAATTCTAAGTTATTTGAATAACCAGAGATTGGGTAAGGGCTTGAAATTATTCTAAGGGGAATGTGTTAGGCACCCCTCAGGATCCACTAGTGTGGTTCCCGGCCAGACAATTATTGTGAATTTGTGGTGCAATTAACATATAGGCAAATAAAACTCAAATAAGAGGGGATTTCAATACATAAAGGAAGAACATTTTAAAGAAGCATTTTTTTAAAAAAAAAATAAAAAAAGTGTTTGCAAATAAAAGAAAGGGGTCCTAGGTTTATATTTAATATGGATCACCCCACACAATGTCCGGTAATCACTCCTCAATGAGGGGCTACACGTGACATTATCGCGTGGTTATCATATCTATATCTACCCTTTCCCACCCCGTTTAAGGTATTAAAGCGTGGATTGATGTCGAACACTATTGCATGCTATTACCCATCCCATTTCTATCAATCCTGGAGGCACCTAGGACTACTAATCCTAAAGGGGAGGGATATTAGGATTATTTGGAAGTTTCAAAGGTAAAAATTCTAAGGCGACATACAAAACAGATAATATGGCATTTAAGGGGAAACGTGTAAACATACAAAGTCTCAAATACACCTCATTGAACAGAAGAACATAATAACATGAGTTACACATACTTTTTAGGTCTGATTAAAGCACATAAAGACGGGAGAAGTTAATTATTGAGGCAGTTTAGTTTATTACATAACTCAGGTAAGAAGTCCAAATTATGCTTGTCTACTGGTTGTAGCGATTAGAAAAAGTGGATCCATCTTACAATTATTACTCTAAGGCTTGCCTAAGTGTTTAGATGGGGTCCTATAGACATGATATCTACTGAGTTCAGAAGGTGATGAGATAGTAAAAACTCGAAACGAATTGTTTGAAATCCTATAGGTATGCTTGTTAAACCATGTTAAGTGAGGGAATTAGACTATTAAAAGGAGATTCAGAATGGACAAAAGTAAATATACTGGTTACAGATTCTACAAGTGATGGTATCCACTAGTACTGATTTTAATCCCTGTGAACATGATATCTAACATCGAATGTGAATGAAGTAAATCAGAATTATTTAAGAATCCCTATAGGCATGATTTATATGCGTTACTGATTTTAGATCCTTATAGACATAATACCTAACATCGCATATGAGTAGAAACGAACATGATTTTACTTATGGATCCCTATAGGCATGATTTCTATATGTTACCGATTTTAACACGTTACTGGATTATAACCACTTGGGACCTAAAATATGGTATCTAAACGGTGACAAATGCGCATGATTAAATGATCCCTATAGGCAGGTTATCTAGATGTGAAGTTGAACAAGAAGTCCTATAGATATGGTTTCTAAATGCAGTTTGAATATGCAAAAAATTTAAATAGTCCTATAGGCATGGTTTCTAAATGTTGTTTGAATATGCAGAAAATTTAAATAGTCTTATAGGCATGGTTTCTACCCTTGACATGCATAAGATACCCAACCCTTTTCACTAGTTAGCCCCAAATGTTTGTTACAATTTATTACAAACAAGGATTACTAAATACTAAATACATCAGGAAAATACAAAGAAAAGAATTACAACTAGAGGAAGCCTGATTCTTGACTTCCTATCTGAGTTATGAGATAAACCAACACAAAGACCATGATCCAAAGCCTTTCTCAGACTTGAGTGTGTCAGAGTTCCCTAAGGGCTTCAATAGGACCCCGGGCAGTTCTCACACTCAAGTTTCATAACCAGAATAGGGACAAGTGCAGTGTGGAAATGCCAGCCCTCATGTGTCCAAGTTCAGAGGGAGATCATGGGTCCCAAGGCAAGGCTCACATGAGGGGGCAGAACATAAGTCTAAGCGGAGAGTGCAGGTGCAGAAACAGAGCTTTAAGAACTAAGGAAGTAAAGAAGGGGGAAAAAGGTGCCGGGAAACATCCATTAACACTTCAAACAAGTCGATAATTTCACATTAAAGGGGGCAGGGGTTTGGGAATCCATTGCAAGGAGCCTATATACTTAGGCATAAGTTAAATTTGGGCATGCACAACAATAGGGAGTGTTGTCATGCTTGTAAAATCAACCAGAACACACAACATATAAGGGTAACATGGAGGTTATGATCATATGAGGACCAAGTTCGAGTCACGTTCGGCAATATTCAATGTTGTCATGCTCCAAACAAACCATAAGTATCAAACACATTGGGGTAGGGATTTAGGATTCATAATACATTGATTCAGAATAGGAGAAAAGAAATTACAGCAAGTTAAATAAGGTACTGAATTAGATATAAGCAATAAGCAGACAAGAAGGCAAGAATATTAAGTAACCATATTGTTGTTGATGCTAAAAACTTAACTAGAACATACCAGTCAAAGAAGCAAAAAATGTAGTAAAGAAAGGTAGCAGGACTTCAAAATATAACTTTGTCTTTCAGCCAGCTAAACAGGCCACAGTACAAGTAGTTATGCAAGAGAGTGTTTTTAGTGTAAGTGTGAGTTCAGAACTAAAATGTTCCTATCATTGTGTTAACGAGGGAGTATGTATATATAGTAGTTCGAAACCATGTAAAATAAGGCAAGAATTATAATTGTATAGTAATTATGGAACCAAGTACTAATCAGAATCAAATCAATGCAGGTACTCCTTTAATTAAGGGGAAATCAACCAACGGTAATGGGCAGAAAATGTTTAAGGAAAGAAATCAAGTAGAGCATCATGTATAGAGTAGACAATGAGGGGTAAGTACATAGGGGTTCAATTAAGGAAACATCCAATGAAGAACCAGTAAAATACTCGGTTAACCAAATAAGGTAAGAAAACAAAATAAAGTTGCAGAATATGGAGATAATCAGCATATAGTAAATCATGGAATCAAGGATTCGAAATTACTGATTTAAGGAGAGTAACATGGGTTCCCATGAATAAGCAATAAAACATGTTAAAATAGGAGAATCGGAAATCTAAAGGGAAATTTTCAAATCAAGCCAAGAAACAGGGAGCTCAGAGTCAATCAAAGAGAGAGTCATGAATCATATTTTAGCATATAAGTAGAGTGAGATATGACTAACCAAACATAGCAAGCAAAGAGGCAAGTCTTGACCAGTCAAGACGAACACAAGGACATAGAGCTGATGTAAGTTAGGCATAAGAAACTCAGTAGAAACACATTCGAAGCGAGATAGTCACAAAGACTTAAACAAGAACAGGCTAGTCACAAAATCAAACAAAGAAACCTAGAAAAATTAAGGTTTTCAACATAGGTGAGTTAAAGAGAAGATAGAAACACAAAGAGATTTCGAAAAGGAACTCTTGCACTTACACGAACAGTCTAAGACCCAAAGCCATAAGATTTTCAACAATAGAAGGGTTTTAAAAAAAGGATAAACAGATAGATCAGACAAAACTCAGGCAAACAAATATTTATTTAATAAACAGTTAAAAGAAATTAGGGGTTTTAACATGCAAACTTAGGCAGAAGGATAATACGAGCAAACACGGTAAAACATATCAAAAATCAAAGAAAGGTTTCGAAATAACATAACAGAAACTTAATCAGAAAGATAAGGGGTTTTGATGGTAGAGTTTTAAAAAACTTTGAGAGAATGTTTAGAAGTTTAGAGCAATCACAGATCTGAAACAGATCCAGAAGAAATTGGAAGAACCTTAGAGGCTAGAGTTTCAAAAGAACCCCAAGTGGTGAGAAAGCCTTTGAAAATCATCGATCTGAGCAGGAGAGTTAAGAGTCGGACTCGAATAGCCATGGCTGACCGGATAAAGGTCAAAGACGACCGGAGAACGGCCATAAACTGACATCGACCATGGCCTGGACCAAGATTTCTCAAGATATAGCCTCAAAACCATGATAATCGAGCACGCAGGAGCCTTGGGAGGTGGATATAGGTCTCTGATGACCTTGGAAACCATGGATTTAGAAGAGTTTAGGGTTGTAGTTGAGGGAGGCGGCTAGGGCTCGAGAGGATTTGAGAGAGAAAGGGATTCAAGGGTGGCGGTGGGTAAGAAATGATTTAGGTTTACAGGTTAGTACAGGTTAAAAAAGGAAAAGGTAGATATTGGTCGTTGATCTAAATGATCAACGACCAGGATTAAGAGGGTTAAGTAGGGGATCCGGGTTGGGTTATTTAAGTGGGTTGTGGATCGGTTCGAATGGGGATTGGGTCAGGGTAATTGGGATTTAGATTGAGTCTAATTAGGGTTAGAATTTGGCTATAATTGAAATGAAATTGGGCTAACATTTATATAGCCAATTTTCCCTATTTATTTTATAAAAAAATAGCAAATTATTTTTTGAAAACAAATTAAAAGTATTGAAATGATTTTAAATCTATAATTATCACTTTTAAAATGATCGGCTAACTTTTATAAATATAAACATAGTTAAATCTTAAAAGAGGCTAATATTGCAATTATATGCAATTTAGCTTAAAAATACTGAATTAATTTGTAAACGTATGCAAAAATTATCTTAGCTATATTTTAGCATAAATATGAAAGTCCAATAAATGAATCACCAAAATGATAATTTTGGGAATAATTATTGGGGGTTTCTAGATAAAATAGGGCAATAAATTGATTTAAAAATCTTTAAAAATTTAAGAAAAAATAATAAAATATTTGGACATGCTTATATATGCATACATATGCTATTTTGAAAGTATTTTGCATATTAAAAAATATACAGGGAAACATTGGATATCAACAACTACCCTCTTTATCCGGGAAGGATGGAAGAGTTGCCAAGTAAAGATATGATGGCCAATTTGACCGAACAAAATTGTTCGAGGAGGCATAGGTCGTGCCCTGGCTTCTAAGCTGCCTACATATCCCTGGTTTTATAGGAATCAGGCCATATGTAGTTCAGGATCCGTCAGCGGAGTATGCCGATGGAGATTTTCAAGAACGGATGCAATCTCTAGGGTCAGGAGTGTGGACTGTTTAGGTTTGATATGGCTGCAGGAACTGGAGTGGGATCGCTCTCGCTAAGATGGCCGTTGCTCGCCGGTTTTCCTGCAAACAAACAATACAAGCATATATTGTGCATAATTTTAACATGATGCAATTTCCCGTCGGACCATGAGGATTGTCTCCAGACAGTTAGAATGATGTCCTTAGACCATGATGTCTTGGGCCATGAAGCGTATAATAAAGGATTCACAGGCCATGAAATGATGCTCTCGGTCTATGAGGATGATGCCTCCAAACTATGATGCCTTTGAATAATGATATACAAAAGATTGAAAGGTGATCCTCAGGCCATGGCATGGTGTTCTCGGGCAATGCAAATGGTGCCCCCGAACAATGATGCCTTCGGATAATTTGGTGATCTTTCATCCCATGAGATGCAGTATTTGGCGATCTTTTAGCCCATGAAATGCAATAGGTGGCGATCTTTCAGCCATGCAAGTGTAGAGGTGCCGATCTTTCAGCCATGCAAGTGTAGAGGTGGCGATCTTTCAACCATGCAAATGCAGAGGTGGCGATCTTTCAGCCATGCAAATGTAGAAGTGGCGATCTTTCAGCCATTCAAGTGGAGAGGTGGCGATCTTTCAGCCATGTAAATGTAGAGGTGGCGATCTTTCAGCCATGCAAGTATAGAGCATGCAAATGTAGAGGTGGCGATCTTTCAGCCATGCAAATGTAGAGGTGACGATATTTCAGCCATGCAAATGCAGACGGAGGTAAAGCTTAACCTCGAAAGGCAGAATGGTAGACTTATACAATGCGAAAATGCAGATAGAGACAGCGTTTAGTCTCTGAGGGAAGAATAGTAGCTTTATGCAATGCAGAAATGCAGATGGAGACAACGTTTAGTCTCGGAAGACAAAATAGTAGCCTTATGCAAGAAATAAAATGGCAGATGGTAAAAGAGCTTTCTTAGCTGATAGCAGATTGCGATATTGTGACTACTGGGGACATTGTGATACACGGAATGTCATTGGTGTGTATAGGTAGCAAATGTTGATAAATGCAACAGTTATGAGAGTCGTATTCCTGAACAATGTTTGTCCCAGGAGTGTATAGTATGCTTGGTGATTTCGCAATCCAAGTTCTTGAATCCAAAGAAAAATAGTGAGTTTTGCAAAAGGGGGGAGGTTAGTTCGTATCCCCACTGGCTCTACTTGACCTGCTCGACTTTGATCTAGTGTTACTGCATGTGTCATTGGGGTAGCGTTTGCTAAACAAGACAACTTCGGTAATAAATGTGCATGATTTTGTAAAAATACGATATAAGTATATAATTAAGAAACAGTTTTAGATGAACCGATAACTGTGACGTGGTTCAGGACATTGCAACCTCTCTTGCTACGGAATTTTGAGGGCCCTCCTTAAAATTCTGCCCCAGTTTAATGTGTTGAGTTTTCTGACTATGGTTTGCAATGATCGACTGAAATTACTTCGATATTTTGAGGGTCCTCCTGAAAATTCTGCCCTAGTTTCCAATTGCGAGGGGAATGAAAATTTTATTGAATTGTGACCGAACCCATAGGGTTGTCTACGTATCCCCTCTTAAACGAGAATCAAGTCATGCGTAGTTCAATTTACATCATATAAGGAAAACATAAAGATTACACATAGTAGTGCTTGATTGCATCTGAATTGATCGGCTTTGGCCACACTTCTTCGTTTATTTCTACAAGTATGAGGGCTCCTCCTGTCAGAACCCGGTGAACCATGTATGGACCCTGCTAGTTGGGAGAGAACTTTCCTTTGGCTTCATCTTGATGCAGGAAAATTTTCTTTAACACCAATTGTCCCGGTGTGAACTGTCTCAGCTTGACTCTTTTGTTGAAGGCACTGGACATTCTGTTCTGATAAAGCTGACCATGGCAAATTGCATTCATTCTCTTTCCATCTATAAGGGCTAGTTGCTCATAACGACTATTCACCCATTCTGCGTCGTCGAGCTTAGCTTCATGTATGATCCTTAGGGAAGGAATTTCTACCACAGCGGGAATGGAAGTCTCTGTACCGTAAACTAGCATATAGGGGGTTGCCCCGGTTGATGTGCGGATTGTGGTGCAATACCCCAATAAATCAAATGATAACTTCTCATGCCATTGTTTATGCTTCTCTATCATTTTCCTCAATATCTTCTTGATATTCTTGTTGGCGGCCTCTCCAGCTCCATTCATTTGAATCCGATAGGCTGTGGAATTCTTGTGTTTGATCTTGAAATTTTTGCACATGGCTTTCATCAAGTCACTATTGAGGTTGGAGCCATTATCAGTAATGAGTGATTCTAGAATCCCAAATCGACAAACGATGCGGTCGCGGACAAAGTCCACCACGACTTTCTTAGTCATTGCTCTGTAAGATGTTGCTTCGACCCATTTGGTGAAATAGTCAATTGCTACTAGGATAAACGTGTGCCCGTTGTAGGCGGCAGGCTCGATTGGTCCAATAACATCCATTCCCAATGCGGCAGACGGCCATGGTGAGCTTGTTGCATTAAGCTCATTTGGAGGCACCTTTATCATGTCTGTATGTATCTGGCAATGGAGGCATTTTTGGACATGCTGGATGCAGTTCATCTCTATAGTCATTCAAAAGTAACCGGCCCGGAGTATCTTCTTTGCTAAGACAAAACCGTTCATATGTGAACCTCAGGTCCCAGTATGAATTTCCTCTAGTAGGTTGGATGCTTCCTTTGCGTCGACACGCCTTAGTAATCCTAAATCAGGAGTCCTCTTATACAGGATTCCTCCGTTGTGAAAGAAATTGTTGGACAACCTCCGAAGTGTATGTTTTTAAGTAGGATTTGCAAGTTCTGGGTATTCGCCTTTTGCCAAATATTCCTTGATATCATAAAACCAAGCTTTCCGTCTGCTTCTTCTTCTTCAACATGGGCGCAATATGTTGGCTAATCATGGATTTTTACCGGAATGGGATCAATGAAGTTTTTGTCTGGATGTTGTATCATGGATGATAGGGTAGCCAATGCATCGGCGAACTCATTCTAGACTCTGGGAACATGTTGGAATTTCGTCTTTGTGAACCTTTTCACAATTCTTGTACATGATGCAGATACAGGAGTATCTTGGAGTTCTTCATTGCCCATTCTTCTCAGACCTGATGTATAAGCAAGTCTGAATCTCCAATCATTAGCAACTCTTGAATGTTCATGTCAATAGCCATCTTGAGCCCTAAGATGCAGGCTTCGTACTCGGCCATATTGTTGGTGCACGAGAACCTGAGTTTAGCGGACACTGGATAATGCTGACTAGTTTTCGATACGAGGACTGCTCCTATGCCAACTCCTTTGAAATTTTCTGCTCCATCGAAAAACATTCCCCAACCATCATAGGATTCTGCAATATCTTCTCCTATGAATGATACCTTTTCGTCAGGAAAATATGTTTTCAGGGGTTCGTATTCTCCATCCATGATGTTTTCAGCAAGGAGATCTGCTAGTGCATGTCCCTTGATTGCCTTCTGAATTATGTAGACAATGTCAAATTCACTCAACAAGATATGACACTTGGCTAGCTTTCCAGTGGACATGGGCTTCTGGAAGATGTACTTCAAAGGATCCATCCTTGATATGAGATATGTAGTATAGGCACAAAAGTAGTGCCTCAGCTTCTGAGCTACCCAAGTCAAAGCATAACAGGTGCGTTATAATAGAGAATACTGGGCCTCATACGGGGTGAACTTCTTGCTGAGATAATAAATGGCATGTTCTTTCCTCCCTATTTCATCATGCTGCCTTAGAACGCACCCAAAAGCTCCATCCAATACTGCAAGGTAGAGTAATAAAGGTCTACCTAGCTTGGGCGGGACCAAGACTGGTGGTGTAGACAAGTATTCCTTGATACTATCGAAAGCTTTTTGGCAGTCATCAGTCCATTTGGTAGCGGCTTCCTTCTTCAAAATCTTAAAGATTGGCTCACAGGTAACTGTGGATTGTGCTATGAAACGGCTGATATAATTAAGCCTCCCTAAGAAACTTATTACGTCCTTCTTATTCTTTGGTGGTCGCAATTCTTGAATAACTTTGACCTTTTATGGATCTAGTTCTATTCCTCGGCGACTCACAATAAACCCAAGTACTTTTCTAGTAGGAACCGCAAATGCACTCTTCGCGGGATTCAGTTTTAGGTTGTACCTTCGCAGTCTATTGATGAACTTCCTCAAATCCTCCATGTGATCAGTGGCTTTCTTGGACTTGATGATAACATCATCTACGTACACCTTTATCTCCTTATGTATCATATCGTGGAAAATGGTGGTCATGACCCTCATGTAGGTGGCCCCTACATTCTTTAACCCAAACGATATCATTTTGTAACAATATATTCCCCACGGCGTAATGAAAGCCATTTTCACAACATCTTCTTCATCCATCCAGATCTGATGATAACCAGCGAAACAATCTACAAATGACTGCAACTCATGCTTGGCGCAATTGTCAATCAGGGTATGTATATTAGGCAAAGGGAAGTCGTCTTTCGAACTGGCCCGGTTTAGATCCCAGTAGTCGACACATACTCGGACCTTCCCGTCCTTCTTTGGTACTGGCACGATGTTGGCTAACCATGTCGGGTATTCTACTACCCTGAGAACCTTAGCTTTGACCTGTTTGGTGACTTCTTCCTTGATTTTCAGACTCATATCAGGCTTGAATTTTCTGAGCTTTTGCTTTATCGATGAACATGTTGGATCGGTTGGCAATTTGTGAGCCACAATAGACGTACTCAAACCAGTCATGTCATCATATGACCAGGCAAATATATCCTCATGTTCCCTTAGAAATTTTGTGTATTCCTTTTTTTCTGATGGCGATAAGTGGATGTTGATTCGTGTTTCTTTGACATTTTCTACATCTCCCAGGTTAACAATCTCAGTCTCGTTCAGGTTGGACTTAGACCTGTTCTCAAAGTTCTCAACTTCCTTAACAATCTCTTCTGGTATGTCATCTTCCTCTGAATTTATGTCTGTTTGTTGCGTTGTTTCGTTGCATGTCACAGTCATTGGTTCATCAAGATAAGTAATAGTAATGCTATGTGAGTAAAGTAATCAAAGAAAAAATAATAATGAGGGTTGATTTGTAAAAAAAGTCAAATACTTTGATAAATTGCATAATCATTTTGAACATTGGAAATCTTATTGCAGGAATTGAAAACATGCGAGAAATAAAAATCTTTTAGTAAATAAGACGGCTCTTGTTTTAGCCTTGCTACCCCGATGCTCATCGGGCTCTGGTCATCCTGATGGTCCAGTTATTGAGGTATGCCCCTCTGCTTACAGCCTGTATGGAAGGGCATTCCTACCCCTCCTCCTCGAGAACAACACAACAGTCCATGTCATTGTCTTCTAAGAACAAGTTCTTCACCGATGCCAGTGCTTCCTCTTCATCTGACCCGTAAATAATATCGGCCAGTTAGAAGGTCAGCTCGAGATGTGGTATCGGCTGATCCAGTGGGTAGTAAGGACCACGTCATGGTGGTGACCAGTTGTTGAATTCTTCCCAGGTGTACTCATATCCAAGACCGAAAGTGGTGCCATGTTTCTTGAGTTTTATGGGCTTAATGATTCCTTGAAGGTTCTTGCCAAGCCTCTTGTCAGGTTCGTACCCACTCCAATTCAGTATACTCTTGATCTTGTTATCCCACCATTTGTTTTTATCAACAACATTTAACCGTTCGATGTGATGGTAAGTGTCTCCTCCTAGCTCCTTTCTCCCCTTGAATGATGAAATGGTTTGGCGACTGTATATAGGGTTGCTACCGTCGCCGTGAATGATCACTTCTTGGTGGTTCCACTTGAACTTTACTGCCTGATGCAGTGTTAATGCTACGGCTCCGGCAGCATGAATCCAATCCATGGCCGTCCTAATGGCAGATTGTAAGATGCTGGCATGTGTATCACATGGAAATCAACATCGAACCAAGTTGGCCCCATTTGCAAACACCAACTAATCTCCCCAATGGTTGACCTTTGGGAACCGTCAAAGGCTTTCACGTTGATGGCTTCGTCCTTTATCTCGTGCATTCTTTTTCCCAACTTCTTGAGTGTTACTAGTGGAAAAATGTTGAGACTGGAACCCCCGTTGATCAACATCCTGGTGATAAAGTAGTCCTCGCATTGCACAGTGATGTGTAGTGCTTTGTTGTGACCCAACCCTTTAGGTGGCAGCTCATCCTCATGAAAAGTAATTTTATGACTTTCCAATACCTTCCCTACCATGTTGGCCATTTCCCCGCCAGTGATATTGCTGGGTACGTATGCTTCACTTAACACCCTCAACAGAGCATTCTTGTGTGCCTCCGAGTTTTTTAGCAACGCAAGGATGGAAATTTGTGACGGTGTTTTGTTCAATTGGTCGATGATCGACTATTCCTTGGCCTGTATCTTTCTCCAAAGATCGTCTGGACCTGTCTCAATGATGGGTGACCGATTAGAGGCCTGCTTGCTTGACTCAGCTATGTGTTCCGGGGTATAAACCCTAGCAGTTCTCGTCATACCCTGTGCGAAAACAATTTCCTCGAATCTAACCTTGCCTTTCCTCCTTGCCTCGGCTATATAGTCCCAGGGGATTGCCTTTGTATGGAATGGCATCATGGTCGACATCATCACTGGGATCGGCGTGGCTATCTTCACTCCGAACGAAGCATGTACCTTGGGTGGTAGAACTGCAACTTCGAACGGCGCATGTGCATTGGCTGGAGACACGAATTCGAGCTCAATTGGCGATAGTGTATTTTGCAGATGACGTTGCTTCAAACTCAAGTGGCACAGACATATTTACCTCAGCATCCCTAGATGGCTAAATTTGGACTATGATTGGATTAAGGGTAACTATTGGCTTCTTTGGATTATCACCTTTTGCGATCAAACTGATAGATCCATCAGGATTCCAATCATCCTCTATTCAATCATGTGAACACATCCACCCTTGTGGTCTGGCATAGGATTATTGTGGACATTTGGAGCAGGTTCCTTTGCCACAATAATCTTTTTGTCAATCAAAGCCTGGATTTTATCCTTCAAAGAACAACATTCGTCGATGGTGTGTCCTTTCTTGCCGGAATGGTATGCACAGGATTTGTTTGGGTTAACCCACTGAGAGGGATTCTCAAGGGTTGCAGCAAGGATGGGGGTGACATAACTAGTAGCTTTGTGTCTCTCATACAACTGGTCAATAGGTTCAGCAATAGCTGTGTATTGTTTAGGAAGTCTGCGGTCAAAATTTGGTAGAGGTCTAGGAAAGTTTTGGCGTGTAGGAGGTGATTGATAATGGGATGGTTGAGTATTTTAGGCTTGGTAAACATGTGCGGGTTGGAAATATCTGGGTGAAGTAGGCTGATATGTGGAGGGTGGAGGTGATTGATAAGGGGGTGGTAGAGTTTGGTAGAAGGGTGGGGGTGTTTGGTAGTTCGGAGTAGGCTGATATGTGAGTGGAGGAGTTGGGTAGGTTTGGTATTTGATTGGAGATTTGGCTCTTTGTGCAACCATTACGGCCCCTACGTCCCTTTTCTTGGACACATACCAGACTGTAAGGCCTTATTTGTAGCTTGCAAGGCCTCGAAGATTGTAACCATACCACTTTTGATGCCTTCTTCAAATCTTTTACCCAACTTGATAATGTCAGAAAATTTTTGGCTCTCAATCATCAACAGCCTTTCATAATACTGCGGGTCCTGAGCCCGGATAAAGAATTTGTTCATCTGTTCCTCTTCTAAGGCAGGTCTGACGTTAACAGCTTCGGACCTCCAGCGAGTGTATTGAACCTAAACCTGTCCATAAAGTCGGACGCCATACCTACCCAGTTTGACCATTTCTTTGGATCTTGGCTGATGTACCAAGACAAAACATCTTCTTTCAAAGTCCTCATGAACAGCTTCATACAGATTCTCTCGTCTTTCCCTACTCCAACCAGCTTGTCACAATATGTTCTCAAATGGACCCTTGAATAACCTATGCCATCAAACATTTCAAACTTTGGAGGTTTGTACCCCTCGGGCAGTTCGACATTGGGCTGTATGCAAAGATCTTCATAGTTTAGTCCCTCAATTCCCTTGCTTCCTTTAACGCCTTCAATTCGGCTAGTCAATTTCTTAAGTTCCTTAGCCAGGTTCCTGATGAGCAGGTCTTTATCATCAAACTCGTGTGTTCTTGAAATGGGTTGGGTGGAGTGTTGCATAGTCTCCACGTAGATGGGGGTGCTATGGTGGGTGTGGAAGTGGTCATTTGTGGTGTTTAGGGGTTCTGGGATGAGCAGTGGGGTGTTGTTCGAGGTATGGAAGGTGTTGCAGTGGTGGTGAGGAATGGGAGGGTTTTGTTGCTTTGGGATATTCTGTGGAGGTGTAGGGTTCTGAGCATTTGGGAAATTGATATCTAGAGTGGTGAGAGAAAATGACAGATTTTCCAGATTCCGAACCTGATCAAGTTTTTCTTGAAATTTCAGCAGCTTTTGTTCGAGTTGGGATGCATTTTCTTTGGAAACTTGAGTACCATAACCACGATTGACCTCTACCCGTTCAGTTGAGTTCTCTTTTCTGGCGTTGTTCAAATCTTCCATCTTCCCTTTGCTCATGTTTTTGACAGGACTAAGAGGAGGAGTGGGTGGAGGGCCCCTGGATCTCGTGGACTAAGATGATGTTGCCAGAGTGCACGAACTAACCTTTGGGGAGGGGGAATAATAAACAAAGTAAAAACAAAAGGTAACCAAGTTAGTGAGGATTATAAAAAGTGTTGCGATATTTAAACACATAGGGCAAGAATGTAAATCGTGTCCTAATTTGGGGACCTCTTTGTGCCCGAGGTAGGCCTAGCAACAAATTGATTTGGAGAACTTAGAATGCTAAATGCCTCATTTTATCGATAAAAAGTAGACGAATCTCAAATCGACACTAAATAACAGGAAATAAAAGTCACTAGTAGCCATTAGCCTTATTACATTTCATAAAAAACTCCTATCTATTTGGTCCCAGAAGGACCTTCCCCAAATTCGGTATCCTTGGATCAGTCAAACAGCTTTCCCAGCTCGCGAAGTCCCAGCAGTAGGTAGGCTCTGGCTAGATGTCCACCTTCGTTTCCTTCAGCATTTTGGCAGTCTTCAACCTCTTGAGAAACTTTCTTTCCAACTCTACTATGCCTATTTCCAAGTATCCCAGTCACTTGTTGGCACTGACAGCCATGTCCTCCATTCCTCAATTAACTTTCGATTGGCTTCTTATATTTCACGGTGCTCGCTTTCGCACTCACGGATTCTCTTGCGCAATTGGTTGTATTTGAGTTGTGCCTCGCCCCTTTCATCTATGATCCTGTGGCCCCTAGAAAACTCTGGTTGGCCCAGTCCATCGTGATTATCTTCCAACCAGCCTAAATAGCAACCAGCATGGTATCTGTCTGGCTCGATGGTATCTCTCCCCATGACAATCTTGCAGTGCCACCTATGCTGAGCTTGACACTTATAAGGACTATCATCAGCCTGGAAGTCAGCCCGGAAGTGACTCATCTTGTCGACCTTAAGTATAACCTACTTCCTACCAACCTATCTCAAAACTCGGAGAGGGACATAAGAATAGGTTCCTCTCAGACCGATTAATATCAGAAATGGTGCATCCCTGGATCGGGCAATGAATTACTCGGTAGGGAACCACTTGAACATCCATTGTACCTGGCCCTCAATTAGATTATCAAATAACTCTACCCATCCCTTGGCATCTTCTGGCTGAGCGAACATATTGGGCATGCAATTCATTCGCCTCGAATGATGGAAGGCGATATGATCATCCCAGTCCCTTCGCTAGATCTCTTGTTGGTACTCACCCCTCTGGAGATGCTCCATGAGCCAGAGCTGAATTAGCAAATTGTAGCTTTCGAAGTGTTTGGCTCCTCGCTAACACTTCTCCAAGGCTCGGTATATTTTCGCAACGATCATGGGCACAATGCTGAAGGGTTGCCCACCAAACCCTTCCATTAAGGTCTTAGTTACCATGGCTAGTCTGGTGTGGATTCCTGATTTTTCATTGGAAACACAATCAATACCAGAAAACAAAATATGAATACAAAGACCCTTCGGTGAATTTTCCCTAATGATGTGATGGCAAACTCGTCAGGATAGGTACAGTAGGATTTGTTGTGACCGTACCTCTTGTACAAATAATCAAAGGGGATATAGGATTCTTTTAGACATATCAGTTCTGGATTCTTCTTCAGACTCATCATCTTGAGAAAGCCCCTGCCCTTGCGGTTCTCAGGCATCAACAAACCCGGAGTTTCCCATGCTATGCCAGCCAATCCTCCTATATCTTATAGCAAGGGTGTCATCTCAATGTCCCCGAAACCTCTCAGAATCCCAGAACAAAGTAGCAGCTTCTATGATCTTGTTTTTGGGTTGGATTTCCAGGAGAGAAGGTAGGTTGCCCAGATACTTTCGGACAAGAGTTTGATCACTGGAGTGAAGATCCTCCTACCAGCGTAGCAGTTTTGGGTGAATGTTGGTGACCATGCCTAATTTAGGGACTTCGTGCCTCATATTTCTACAAGACAAATAAGGTTAGGCCCTTACCCCCACCAGACTCGACTATTTAATATCAACAATTGGCACAAAGCATTTAGTTCTCCAAATAAATGCATAGAACGTGGTAGTGTCTGTTTGGGTTTAGAGAAACCTAGTGGACTTTGGACAAGGCTATCTTAAAGGATCATAACTGACCCGGCTAGGTTTGACCATGATGCATGCACAGTTTAAACAGAATAAGGTTGCTATGAGGTTTTAGACTAGTACCCTTGAGCGTACAACTCAAGGGGGAAAGGCACAGAACCATCGACTACACCGTTGATCGACTAGTTTTACCGCAAATATGCCTTTTCCGGATTTAGGGGTGATAATATCGGAAGAGCGCAACCACTCATTATAAGCATTGCTATGGGATTCCTTTGGCACTAGTGGAATATGATGTTGAGAATGATTATGCAATAATTAAAAACATGTTGGAACGTATTTGCACGTCAAGAAAGCAGTAAATATAGCAGTTTCATAATTTAAAGCAGTAATAAAAGGAGGAAACAAAAAGAGAAGTCAGTTTTGCAATTGAAAAGGGAATTGAATATTTAATAAATTAAATAAGTAATTGCACATAAAGGATCATAAATTCACAATAATAGTCTGAAATGGTAAAAGCCTAAAAGTCCCCAGCAGAGTCGCCATGCTGTCGCGCCCCATTTTTCTTGCGAAATCGGATTCATGACATTTGGAGGGATAACTAATTCATTTTGGGAACTGGATTTGCATTTGAAGAGTCGCTACCTAATGATTGAGGTGCATTAGGACACCAATAGAAATTCAATTCTAAGTCATTTGAATAACCAGAGATTGGGTAAGGGCTTGAAATTATCCTAAGGGGAAGGTGTTAGGCACCCCTCAAGATGCACTAGTGTGGTTCCCGGTCAGACAATTATTGTGAATTTGCGTTGCATTTAACATATAGGAAAATAAGGCTAAAATAAGAGGGGATTTCAACACATAAAAGGAACAACATTTTAAAGAATCATTTGTTTTAAAAAAAATAAAAAAAAGTTTCCAAATAAAAGAAAGGGGCCTTAGGTTTATATTTAATATGGATCACCCCACACAATGTCCGGTAATCACTCCTCAATGAGGGGCTACATGTGACATTATTGCGTGGTCATCATATCCATATCTACCCTTTCCCACCCCGTTTAAGGTACTAAAGCGCGGATTGGTCTCGAACACTATTGCATGCTATTATCCGTCCTATTCCTATCAGTCCCGGAGGCACTTAGGACTACTAATCCTAAAGGGGAGGGATATTAGGTTTATTTGAAAGTTTCAAAGGTAAAATTCTAAGGCGACATACAAAACAGATAATATGGCATATAAGGGGGAACGTGTAAACAGACAAAGGCTCAAATACACTTCCTTGAATAGAAGCACATAACTAGCATGACTTACACATACTTTTTAGGTCTGATTAAAGCACATAAAGACCAGGGAAGTTAATAATTGAGGCAGTTTTGTCACACTCCGAACCTGGGGGCGTGGCTGGCACCCGATATCGTAGTGGCCGGAGCGAACCACTCTATAACTCATTCATTCCTTTTGTAACTATCATGGTCCAATATGGCCACAACTCGGAATGTACAACTGTAGGTGAAAAACACTATTTTACTGAACTATTTTTCTTAAAACATGAATACATATGGGCCGACAAGGCTTCTCACATACTGTACAAAATGAACATTTGTCTACAAAGCCTCTGAAATTATTAAACATCATATGGGATAAGATACCGACCTACCCATAAGTCTATAGCAAAACTCTGACACGATAACTCATAGGCTCGGCTACACTCTAAATGAGGTGGAGTCTTACCGATCTTTCGCTGAACACAGACCTCGTCTATTGTGAGGGTCCGTCAATCTGGTTATCTATACCTGCAGGCATGAATGCAGCGCCCCCAACAAAAGGACGTCAGTGCGAATAATGTTCTGAGTATGTAAGGCAGTGCTGAAACATAACAGTAAGTCAACATTAATTAAGGACATAGAAAAAATATAGAGTAAGTGACTCACCTTGTAAATCTGAATAGCTTTGTAAATCATGAAATATTTATAGTATCATGCATATGCGTATAAATGTCATGTAATGCATAGGTCTGTATGTACATAACATCATAAAGCATCTGAGGGCATCCTATCATATCATCTCAGCCATTGTGGGCAAAATCACCATCGTATACCAGCTGATCAGGTGGTGGTGTGTATATAATGCCATAACCCTTTCTCATATCCCATAATACATATACATACATATATATATATATGCATATATAACGATGTTTGAATCATATTTCAGCCATTGTGGACATACCAGCTGATCAGGTGGTGGTGCGTATATAACGCCATAACCTTTTCTCATATCCCATATACATATACATACATATATACGCGTATATAACACCATTTTGAATCATATTTCAGCCACTGTCGGCAACATCATCATTGTATACCAGCTAATCAGGTGGTGGTGCGTATATAATGTCATAACCTTTCCCTTGTCCCATATACATATATATACATACATATATACGCGTATATAATGCCGTTTGAATCATATTTCAGCCATTGTGGGCAACATCATCATTGTATACCAGCTGATCAGGTGGTTGTGCGTATATAACGCCGTAACCTTTCTCATATCCTATATACATATATATATACATATATATATATATATATATATATATATATATATATATATATATACATATATACTCGTATATAACGTCGTTTGAGTTATGAGTAAATGCACATGTATAAATGAATGCAATGCATAATGAAGTAAGTCAATATGGTAGTAGGACATATGGGGAATCAGGAACATAGGCAACCTTAGTACATCTAAGAATAGAATCATTTTTTTGGAAAAATTCAAGAAAGTCCAGATCTCCCCTAATATATGATAAGACGAAGTAGTTACATACTTTGTTTTGATAACGAAAATATTGATACACTTTCTTTGTATTCATTTGATTTAAAATTTTCTTGCCTCTTCCAATAGTTTTATGAGAAGGGTGGGCAGTTTTGTGACGATGAGACCAAAAAAAATCAGAAATTGAGACATATATCGTAATCTGATACAGTATATGACATTTGAGAAACATCAAACTACACCTTGAAAGATCAACTTCATCTACTTCAGTTTTACAATTATAAGAGAGGACAAAATTAAACACAAAGAAAAGCAGTTGACATGATATCAACATAAAGCACTACATCTCTTAGTAAATATCCCTCTAAATTAAGAAGGAAGGAGAGCACAATAATGGACTATGCTTTATTTCCTCTTTATTGCTCTCGTTTTCCTTTCTAATTTTCAGGTATTAGTAAGTGTAACATTAGTTCATTGCTAGATTTGGCCAACTTAGGATGAAACCTCATAAAACTTCTCTGATGCGCTCAATAGGATTGCAAATAATTCTAGCCTAGCAGATTTCCCCGGCTCTCTTGACTGGAAGGAGGAAATACTCAATTGAACATGAAATTTCGATAAGGAGAATATTGTAACTTACAAAACGAGGAAAAATATATGTAAATTTCAGGATATGGATTTTTCTTTATGTCTCGTTTTATTTGTGTCGTATATGAACTTTCTTAATATCTCTATTTCTATCTTATTTCTGTCAGAAGAGTAGATACTTAATCATTTCATACATAATCTTTTAGAAGGATCGAATTATCTTTATACTTAAATCGTATATATGGATGCGCGAGTTCTCATATTATTTGTGGTATGATGGTGTCTCACAATTAAGTATCTTTAAATTTCTCTCTTTATTAAATACCTTAATAGAAACTTAGGAACACACTTAGACATGCTTGAATATTATATCATACTATACTAAAAGAGGGAAGTCTTTTAAGTTAAAAAATTTGAATTACCAAAATGCCCATTAAAAGTTAATTGACCATCTTATCCTTACCTTTCTCTCTCTCACTCTATCATTCTTTTTCTCTCGGCAGTTTAAAATCTTCATTGCATAAATAAATGAAATAATAAAACTTATGATTAATTAGCGGAAGGATAGTAATAATGATAATAAAACTGATTAATTACTCAACTTACGCTAAAAAAACTCAAAGGTCAACCTTTGTAACTTCTGACACCTTTGTATTCCAAAATTATTTAATGATTAATTTTGTATATTATTAGTATGTGAGATTCAACCTTATTTCTTCATCCAAGCACACGGCAGCCTCCAACTCTCCCACTCTCTATTTGTTCTTCTTTTTACATTTAGATATGAAGTTCATGAATAAAAAGTTTACAAAGTTTATCCTTGGTAAGAATAAATTTGGTGGTGAAAAGTTCTAGGTTGTCAAGTACAATCATAAACCTAGCAGGTAATTTGACTTGATGCCTCGGTAATACCCTAGCCTTCATCTACCTTTGATGATTATAAGCAAAATATTCAGGACAATAACCACAAACGTTCTAACAATTACTTGTGAGTTTTCAAAAGCTGGATTACGATTTCGAGAAGAATTTCTTTAAATTCCAATGCATGCCTCTAAGTGAAAGGTAACATTCTTTTAGGAACTTTATATTTTTTTTATTTAGTTTTATTTATAATTCAAAAATATTTTTTAAAATTTATATTTATTAATATAGGGTATACGCTCAACGCGCGTGCTTAGACACTAGTCATTTTACAAGAATGAATAACATAGACATCCTTACTGCTAAGAGTAGAATCACTTATGGAATAGCATTACGTTTACGTATCGTTACTTGGATCATGCCAAAAGAAAGAAGGTTTAGCCTTAATATACCTGATGTAGAGAAAAATCCGTATGATATTTTTGAGAAAGATTATACCGAGACAACAGTCAAGAGCTTGCATCATGTTTACCTCGCTACACTGCTCTTAGTCCTCATGCTTTTCCTCTAATTAATCAAAGTCTAATAGGTATCTGTGTCTAAAGCCCCTAGATGTTAGTAACACACTATTTATTCATCTGATAAGGAAGGAAACATGAAGATCTCGTCACTTCCTATTTCCATTTTTTAACTTTCGTTACCTTTTTTAGAAGACTTTTAAACATAATTTTGTATATAATAGGTATGTGCCTTCTTAAGTAGATGTAAGCCACGTTTTAATAAAAAGCAAGAGTCACTTACTTTATGTTACGATGCTGCCACGTGTAAGATTTAATAATCTTATCCGATAATTAATTAATTAATTAGGTAATATCCCGATATCCGGTAATTAATCAATTACCCGCCTAATTAAGAATTGACTTAAATTACTTAAAATTCTACTTATTTTTAACACACCTTATATAATTTATTATAATATACTTTGCTATCATGGTCATGTAGTATCATCTAAAATAAATACATACACTATTATTTTATTAAAATATCCATGTAAAAATACATATATTTTCTCAACTTATAATTTTCCTAATCTCATATAAAGAGTAAAAATTTCTCGTACGCTTAATTCTTAAAATGGTAAAAAGATAACCTTCTTTTCTTGTGAGAATAATTTCTATCTTTGCAATAAAGAAAATCTCATAAATGTATAATTTAAAACATATTTGAAAGTAGTAATATTAATAACTATATAAAATCATATTTTTCAAACTATTTTTTTCTTTACAAAAATGTTCCACTTAAAATACCATATCAAATATATATGTAACGGTATCAAGGTTGTTAAACTTATGGGGTGTAACAAGTTTAGTTTATTACATAACTCAGGTAAGAAGTTCGAATCAGGCCTGTCTGCTGGTTGTAGAGATTAGCAAAAGCGGATCCAACTTACAGTTATTACTCTAAGGCTTGCCTAAGTATTTAGACGGGGTCTTATAGACATGATATCTACTGAGTTCAGAAGGTGATGAGACAGTAAAAACTCGAAACGAATTGATTGAAATCCTATAGGCATGCTTGCTAAACCTTGTTAAGTGAGGGAATTAGACTATTAAAAGGAGATTCAGAATGGACAAAATTAAACAGAATGGTTAAAGATTCTGCAAGTGATGGTATCCACTAGTACTGATTTTAATCCTTGTGAACATGATATCTAACATCAAATGTGAATGAAGCGAATCAGAATTATTTAAGAATCCCTATAGGCATGATTTCTATCCGTAACTGATTTTAGATCCTTATAGACATGATACCTAACATCGCATGTGAGTAGAAACGAACAAGATTTTACTTATGGACCCCTATAGGCATGGTTTCTATATGTTACTGATTTTAACGCGTTAGTGGGCACTAAAACATGTTATCTACACGGTGACAAATGCGCAAGATTAGATGATCCCTATAGGCAGGTTATCTAGATGTGAAGTTGAACAAGAAGTCCTATAGACATGGTTTCTAAATGCAGTTTGAATATGCAGAAAATTTAAATAGTCCTATAGGCATGGTTTCTACCTTGACATGCATAAGATACCCAACCCTTTTCACTAGCCATCCCCAAATGTTTGTTACAACTTATTACAAATCAGGATTACTAAATACTAAATACATCAGGAAAATGCAAAGAAAAGAATTGCAACCAGAGGAAGCCTGATTCTTAACTTCCTATCTGAATTATGAGATAAACCAACTCAAAGACCCTGATCCAAAGCCTTTCTCAGCCTTGAGTGTGTCAGAGTTCCCTAAGGGCTTCAATAGGACCCCAGTCAGTGCTCACACCCAAGTTTCATAACTAGAATAGGGATAAGTGCAGTGTGAAAATGTCAGCCCTCATATGTCCAAGTTCAGAGGGAGCTCATGGGTCCCAAGGCAAGGATCACATGAGGGGGGGGGGACAGAACATAAGTCTAAGAGGAGAGTGCAGGTGCAGAAAAAGAGCTTTAAGAACTAAGGAAGTAAAGAAAGGGGAAAGAGGTGCCGGAAAACAGCCATTAACACTTCAAATGAGTCGATAATTTCATATCAAAGGGTGTAGGGGTTTGGGAATCCATTGCAAGGAGCCTATATACTTAGGCATAAGTTAATTCTGGGCATGCACAACAATAGAGAGTGTTGTCATGCTTGTAAAATCAACCAGAACACACAACATATAAGGGTAACATGGAGGTTATGATCCTACGAGGACCAAGTTCGAGTCACATTCAGCAATATTCAATGTTGTCATGCCCCAAACAAACCATAAGTATCAAACACATTGGAGTAGGGATTTAGGACTCATAATACATTGATTCAGAACAGGAGAAAAGAATTATAACATGCTAAATAAGGTACTGAATTAGATACAAGCAATAGGCAGACAAGAAGGCAAGAATATTAAGTAACCATGTTGTTGTTGATGCTGAAAACTTAACTAGAACATACCAGTCAAAGAACCAAAAAATACAGGAAAGAAAGGTAGAAGGACTTTGAAATATAGCTTTGGCTTTCAGCCATCTAAACAGGCCACAATACAAGTAGTAAAGCAAGAGAGAGTGTTTTTAGTGTAAGTGTGAGTTCAGAACTAAAATGTTCCTATCTTTGTGTTAAAGAGGGAGTATGTATATATAGTAGTTCGAAACCATGTAAAATAAGGCAAGAATTATAATTGTATAGTAATTATGGAACCAAGTACTAATCAAAATCAAATCAATGTAGGTACTCCTTTAATTAAGGGGCAATCAACCAACGGTAATGGGCATAAAACGTTTAAGGAAAGAAAACAAGTAGAGCATCATATATAGAGTAGACAATGAGGGGTAAGTACATGGGGGTTCAATTAAGGAAACAACCAATGAATAATCAGTAAAATACTCGATTAACCAAATAAGTAAGAAAAATAAAATAAAGTTGCAGAATATGGAGATAATCAACACATAGTAAATCATGAAATCAAGGATTCGAAATTACTGATTTAAGGAGAGTAACATGGGTTCCCATGAATAAGCAATAAACCAAGTTAAAATAGGAGAATCAGAAGTCAAAAGGGAAATTTTCAAATCAAGCCAAGAAACAGGGAGCTCAGAGTCAATCAAAGAGAGATTCATGAATCATGTTTTAGCATATAAATAGAGTGAGATATGAGTAACCAAACATAGCAAGCAAAGAGGCAAGTCTTGACCAGTCAAAACGAACACAAGCACATAGGGCTCATGTAAGTTAGGCATAAGAAACTCAGTAGAAACACATTCGAAGCGAGATAGTCACAGAGACTTAAACAAGAACAGGCCAGTCACAAAATCCAACGAAGAAACATAGAAAAATTAAGGTTTTCAACATAGGCGAGTTAAAGAGAAGATAGAAACACAAAGAGATTTCGAAAAGGAATTCTTGCACTTACACGAACAGTCCAGACCCAATGCCATAAGATTTTCAACAATAGAAAGGCTTTATAAAGAGGATAAACAGACAAATCGGACAAAACTCAGGCAAACAAACAATCATTCAATAAATAGTTAAAAGAAATTAGGGGTTTTAACATGCAAACTCAGGCAGAAGGATAATATGAGCAAACACTATAAAACATATCAAAAATCAAAGAAAGGTTTCGAAATAACTTAACATAAACTTAATCAGAAAGATAAGGGGTTTTGATGGTAGAGTTTTAAAAGAACTTTGAGAAAACATTTAGAAGTTTAGAGCAAGCACAGATCTGAAATAGATCCTGAAGAAATCGATAGAACCTTAGAGGCTAGGCTTTCATAAGAACCCAAGTGGTAAGAAAGGCTTTGAAAATCATCGATCTGAGCAGGAGAGTTAAAAGTCAGACTCAAATAGCCATGGTTGTCCAGATAAAGGTGAAAGACTGCCGGAGAACAACCATAAACTGATATCGACCAAGGTTTGGACCAAGCTTTCTCAAGATCTATCCTCGAAACCATGATAATCGAGCATGCAGGAGCCATGAGAGGTGGATACAGGTCTCCGATGACCTTGGAAACCATGGATTTGGAAGATTTTAGGGTTGTAGTTGAGGGCGGCGGCTAGGGATCGAGAGGATTTGAGACAGAATTGAGAGAGAAAGGGATTTAGGGGCGGCGGTGGGTAAGAAATGATTTAGGTTTAGGGGTTAGTTCAGGTTAAAAAAGGAAAGGGCAGATATTGGTCGTTGATCTAAATGATCAACGACCGGGATTGAGAGGGTTAGGTAGGGGATCCAGGTTGGGTTATTTAAGTGAGTTGTGGGTCGGTTCGAACGGGGATTGGGTCAGAGTAATTGGGCTTCAGATTGGGTCTAATTGGGGTCAGAATTTGGATAAAATCGAAATAAAATTGGGCTAACATTTAAATAGCCAATTTTCCCTATTTATTTTATAAAAAAAATAGCAAATTAATTTCTGAAAATAAATTAAAAGTATTGAAATGATTTAAAATCTATTATTATCACTTTAAAAATATTGGGCTTACTTTTATAAATATAAACGTAGTTAAATCTTAAAAGAGGCTAATATTGCAATTATATGCAATTTAGCTTAAAAAAATACTGAATAAATTTGTAAAAGTATGCAAAAATTATCTTAGATATATTTTAGCATAAACATGAAATTCCAATAAATGAATCACCATAATGATAAATTTGGGAATAATTATTGGATTTTTCTGTATAAAATAGGGTAATAAATTAATTTAAAAATCTTTAAAAAAATTAAGGAAAAAAATAAATATTTGGACATGCTTATATATGCATACATATTCTATTTTGAAATTATTTTGCAGATTAACAAATATACAGAGAAAAATTGGGTATCAACACCTACTTCGTCCCCTACAGCCCCAAAACATAAAAACATGCTCCAGAAAGGGAAGCTCTCAAAAACCTAACTCCTTAAGGGTCCCTCCACCACCCAAGGTAAGTTCTAATGGTGATTCTAAGTTAATTTCAGTTTCCTAACATCTTATTAACATGGGTAAACCCTCCAAATCATTAGATATTTGATTGGGGCATCATTGTTGGGAGAAGGAACCCTAGAACTCGAATTCAAGAAGATTGAACGTTAAGAAGGTAATATCTTCACCCTCTAAATGATTATAGCATTGGATTAATGACTATAGACTACAAGTTCATGAGATATGAGTTGATAGGTTTGATAGAAAAGCATGAACAATTATAGGTTTGGCTTGTTAATTATTGATTATTGATTAAGGGTGTTGTTTACCTTATGGGTGATAAAGAATGATGTTGATTATAACCATTTGAGACTTTAAAATTTATCTAGGAGCAAGAGAATGAGTTATTGGGTGTAGAGACACCATTAATAAAGACTATGAAGCTTTATGTCACCAAGTGTTTGAGAAAATGCTTAAGTGACCAAAACATGAAAATTATTGCTAATATAGAATCTCTTTGACTTGTATTGATATAGATTAAAGTTGAAAGGGTTGGCAAATGTTGTATTACGCTCAAGAGCAGGAAGTTAAGGTATATGGATCTAACTCTCTATGTTTGGGAGTTATAATGATTCTCCCTATACTACGTTTCTTTTACGACGTTACCAATTGCCTCAGAAATATAGTTAAGCCTAGTTCCTTGAATAGTTGTAGAACCTCTATTCTCTGGCTTCAAACTCGTTCACCACTTTCATTCTGAACATTGTGAGCTCAGTGTGTATTCAATATAGACTTGGGTTTGATGCCCCCGAGTCTTAGTATTGATTACTCAGTATGCCATAAACAGTTGAAGTTTCAGTGTTCATTATCAGTTCAAGAATATGTCTCAGTCTAGTCCTATTCACTATTCTAGTATTATGTAACTCGGTGTGATCCAGTAATCCAGTATCATGTAACTCAGTGTGATTCAGTATTTCACTATCATGTATTGCGGTTTGATTCTCAGTTCCTAAATGTTGAACACCTGTATTTGGGCCTGAGGCCGTAGTTAATATGCTTTATGCAAACTTGGGCCTGAAGCCGTAGTTTATGCTTTATGCATGTTTGGGACTGAGGCTGTAGTTTATGCGTTATAAATGTTTAGGCCTGAGTCCTGACGTCCCTTTTGCCCGGGGCATGCATCTCACGATGTAGGTAATGATTTACAAGTTAATGATTCAAAGTGCTATGATTCTCGTACAAGCTAATTGGTGTGCCCCAGTTCTTTCGGGACATTATCATTACTTTACAGTCCTTCAGTACTTACAGACAGTCCGTGTTTTCAGTACTTCATTAGAGGCTTCATAGACTAGAGTAACAGTTAGACAGAGTCTCAGACCTTTCATGTTAAGCAATGTTGGCTACATATATGTTTCAGACTTTGTTTTAGTATTTCCGCACTTTGATTTATATCATCTAGACTTTCAATATATCAGAATGTGTTAGTTTATCTTCCGCATTCAGTATTTTATGATATCACATGTTGATACAGCCAGCCAGTTGGTTTACTCGGTCATATGTAGTTAGGCACCGGGTGCCGTGTTATGTCCAGGCCCAGGTTCAGGGCATGACAATAATGATTGCAAATGTCTGTTCTGAGTGTATGAAACCCCGGACTTCACATCATTCTACTACTTTGAGGTGACGCATACACTAGATGACGAGGGTAGGGTCGTGCACCGTTGGGGATTGCGACTTAGTCCGTCCCGTAGGACTGTTTAACTGCGTATTTGATTGAAAACTGTTTGCTATCAGTGTGTTTTGGAAAGTATTATCCTGTTTAGGATGAATGCCATATTTGGGCCTCGTACCAATTGTTTTGGACCCTTAGGGGACTTTTACTACTATTTCTCACTATTTTTACTTCAGAGTACTCGGATGGGCAAAAATCGCTCGCTTTATCTTTGCACGAAAACCCTTCGTGTATCCGGGCAAAGAGGGGCAGCTGTAAGCACGTGATTTTTGCCCTATATGAGAATTACTCCCAAAAAATCCAAAAATAAAATGATTTTTCTTTGGTGTGCAATTTTGTGATATTTTGAATAATTATTTGTATTTGTCTGTGCGTGTTTATTTGATAAATTAATAAAAAATACAAAAATATGTCGCATTTTGCATGTAGGATTTAATTCTATAGTTGTTTAGTAATTAAATTTGTTTTACAAAAATTAAAAATTACAAAAATAGGCATCGTTTGCATTTTTAGCATTTAATGTCCAAATATACAATTTTATGCTTAATTATTACTTAATTGTGCGTTAATTGTTATTGGGAGTTAATTTGCACTTTTATAACTTAATTTAATTCTTAATAATAGTTTAAGTATTTTTATAATTTAGTTTTAGAGAAATAAAAGAAGAAAAAAAGAGCGAAAATATAAAGAAAGTCGAAATTGGGCCTCTTCTTCGATTTCAAGCCATAGGCCCAAAAAATGGCCCAATCTTACCTACGACCCAGTCCATTTCGAACTGGGTCGACCCAGTCAATAATCCAAAAGACCCAAACCCCTTTGTCTTACATTTTACAACACAAAACAAAAGAAAAAAGAAGAAAAACCCCTAAAAAGACTAAGAAGTCATCCGCCCCCTCCCCCCTCCTATCTTCTTCTTCTTCCTCAAGTTTCTCCAAAGTCATCCATGGCTTCCCCCTCAAAGCTCAACCATGGCTTCCCAACGTCACACTCACACACACACACGCACGTCACCCTCACGACCCCGGCTCAACCAAACGACCTCCAAACGCGACCGAACCAACAACCAATCCGTCGAGCTCCACCATGAAAGCTCACAGTTGAGATTTCCGCGACTACTTCTGTCTCCGAGCTGCTGCATCGCGCTCATCATCTTCAACACCAAGCTCCCCGCGACTGCCCGTCACAGCTTCTGCCATCGTCATCCATGGTGGTTGCTTTCATCTTCTCCGTTCTTCGTCAAAGCTCGAGCTTCGACCTCCATCCATGGCTGCCGTAGATGCGTCTTCTTCGCTAATCGAGCTGCTGCTACCTTCTGCTTGTGACGGGCTGCCATTTTTCGTGACGGGCAACGATGCCAAACGACCACCTTCTTTGGTCGTCCATTCGTGGTCGTCTTCGGCGTCAAGTTATCTTGGTGCGAGATTCGTTTCCGGACAGATTGTTTCCATCCAAGTTCATCGTCATTCGCTCGATGCTTGGGTCGTCAAAACAGTCCGTACGTATGTCGTTCGATCCGGTTAGTAGATTTTGAGTTTTATGTTTGTCCGTATTTTGTTTTGATATTTTTCGAATCTAAAATCGGCGAATGTTTGTTTTGTTCATGTCTATGCTTAGATATTTGATTTTTGGTTTTGTTCATGTTCATGTTGTTTGTTAAATTAATTTTCAGATTTCAAAATAGAAGTATGTTGGTTTTAATCATTTGAATCCATCGTTTTTTTTTAGATTTAATTCATGTTCATATTATGTTTGTTTGTTCTTGAATCCGAAATTTGTATAGCTTGATTTCTTGTTTACCATTTGTGATTATTTCTTGAATTTGTCTCATAAAGTTTAATATAGGAATTGTTGGTTGTAATGTTGTTAGAATTGATTTTAAGTTCAATATGATTGAAGTTAGAAATCTAAATATACTTGTTTGTTGTAGTTGTTGAATCCGAAAATAGGATTGTTTGTTGCTAAAATATTGTTCAATCAAATTTTAGTTGTTCTTTGTTGTTCAATTTGTGTTCATGTGATTTGTTGTTGAAATATTGTTAAAATCGTGTTCATGTGATATTGTTGTTATGATGTTCATCCGTGTTCATATTGTTGTTTGAACATTGTTAGAAATTGATCATATTGTCTATATTTTGGTTAAGTTTGATTAATTGATGTGTTATAGCTGATGGGTAGTTTGGTAAATTTGTAGTACGTTCAGGGGTAGTTTGGTAATTTCAGTAAGGTCGGAGGGGGTAGTTTAGGAATTGTACATTTTGTAATTGTTTATTTGAAGCATGGGGGACAAAATGAAATGGGGTGGGTTGTGATATAGTTGTTTAATATAAAGGGGGGACAAGATTTAATTTAAAGGGGGAATCTTGCATTATTTTAAATGAAGCATGGGGGACAAAATATAATGGGGTGGTGTGATATGTTTATTTAATGTAATGGGGATGAGTGGAAAGATAATGGGTTGGGTAGAGAAAAAGTATGGATTTTAATTAATTGAAAGGTTTATGGGATGGGTTATAAGATGAAGTCTTGAACACAAGACAAAAATACAGAGAGAACAGAAAAGATACGAGAAAAAATACAGACACAGATAGAGAAAAAAACGGACAGAGAATAGAAGAGAGAAAAATTCCGAAAAATATTTAAGCTTTCAAAATAAAAATAAAAGCTAAAAAATCTACTGCTTTCTTTCTTTGTTTGAAATTAGTATTAATGGTTGTTGTTTCATTTAAAGCTTAAAGCTTTTGTTTTTGGGATTACTACTCCACCGGTTTGTACTGGGTTGTTACTGTTGCTGGGCAGTTGTTGATGTTGTACTGTTATTACTGCCGCTGATTCTCATCTTCATTTTCTTGCTTCCAATATCAGGTACATATCTGTAAATTCATGTCATGAAAAGCTTCAACATGACATATTAATGAAGTTCGGGAATTATAATTCTGTTTTCCATTCGTTCAAGTTCATTAGTTTAAAATTTGGTTTTGTTTCAGTTGATTAATATAGTAGTATGTTTGTCGTGATGAATATAAGATAATTGTTACCTCTTAAAGTTCGTATAAGTGTTGTAATAATATCACCTATTTCGGAATTTTCATTAAGTGAAGTCATGATTGAATTATCAAGGTAGGGAACATGACATAAAATGGGCCATTAATTACATCCCGTAATATTGTTAGCTAAATGTAAAGTAGAATGGAAGTATCAAGAAATTACATTATTAGTATATCTTGTAAAAAATCTGATTTTGGTTTAGATTGATATAAGTTGTATGTTCATATATGGCATGATGATGAGTATATATATAATCATATATGGAAGGTGATTTGATATAGCTCGTTACGATGTTAGAGTGTTATGAATGTTTTAGACGGACAATTGTGTTGCATGTAAGGCAATTTTATTCAATCGATTTGTATAATAATTCCCTTTCTTATCAACTTGATGCCTATCTACCATCATAAACAAATTAATCAAACGATTATAACTTTGGATTAAAAACAATTAATGTAGAAGGTGATTAGGTTTATAGATTATAACATTTTTTTAGCATTCGCTTCAAATAGAACAATGAAAATTCTTCAAAAATATCACTTCCTTACATCCATTCTTTCCCAATTTTTATACGTAATTTGCATGTTGTCTATTTGGGTAGGCAAATATTGTATTCACTAAATGGTAGTATTAATCACACATTTATTTTTACTCCACAAATTCGAATGGTTTGAGGAATATAATTCATACGCGAAAAACATAAATTGCGACCAACGTCCAATAAATTGTAAATTCTTTTTAAGGAATTTAGAGACTAAAAGAATATTTATTTCTCATGATGTTCACATAAAAATACGTGGATATAATAAACAATTTGTAAACAAATTTATACTACCATCAAGAATATTTTTGTGATTAGGGATACGTTCGCGTAACCTAATTATATTTCTAAAGGCAATTCGGATTATGCGTTCGCGCAACTTCGATCGAATATTTAATAAAAGGGATTTCTCGGAGAATATCATTATTAATTTCATAAAAACCCGAGATGTGAGGTTCACTACTTAATTATACAAAAAGGGCGAATATTCTTGATTTTATTTAAAGCATAATTTCGAAAATAATTATTTTAATAAAAATATTATCTATATTATTGTGTACACGTGCGCGTGACACAACTCCGCATGTTTTAAAAAATATAATTTATAACACGAATATACGTACGCGTGATTCGATTCAAAGAAGGGACTTTAAATCTAAATAGAAGCGGTAACAATAAAATCATGCAATAAAAAATGTATTTAGCAAATCAAAATAATCAAGCCGAATATAACAGTTGAGCGACCGTGCTAGAACCACGGAACTCGGGAATGCCTAACACCTTCTCCCGGGTTAACAGAATTCCTTATCCGGATTTCTGGTGCGCAGACTGTTAAATAGATAGAGTCATATTCTTTTCCTCGATTCGGGATTAAAATAGGTGACTTGGGACACCCTAAATCTCCCAAGTGGCGACTCTGAAATAAAGAAATAAATCCCGTTTCGACTGTCCTTTAATTGGAAAAAACTCCCTTGCACCCTCGCGGGGGCGGAAAAAGGAGGTGTGACAGCTCTGGCGACTCTGCTGGGGAATTTTCTATGAAAGGAGAAAGATAAAAAGGAATAAAAAAAAAGACAAATGGAAATTCGAAAAAAAAAACTTCCTTTTACTTTTGAAATTCTCAAAGTTCAAATCAAAAGAAAAGGAATTTTTACGAGTTTTTCTTTCAAAAAGAAATCAATCAAAAAAAATATATATACTTCCTTTGAGCAGTTCTTTCACAGTTCCAATAAAAAAAATATTAGTTCATTTACTTATTCACGAGGCCCGAACTACGCGGGTTTGATTCTCACCGGATGTGAGATACGTAGGCAACCCTCATCGGGTCCAACCCCCCTTTTTGCTAAAATAGCCAAAAATCAATAAATAAATAAAAAACGTGTCAAAATTTTAATTTTGTCATAAATAAGTCGGGTGGTGTCTAGCCTCCCCTTTTGCTAAAAAAATAGCCAAAAAAAATATGTCAAATTTTAATTTTGTCATAAAGAAGTCGGGTGACGCTGTTTTATCAAGACATAGCCGAATGTTCCCGAAAGGGACGACGGAAGGCTGACTTAGCATAAACAGCCACCTTTGGGTCATTTTTAAGATTTGGTCCAGTTGACCCACACAGCCGTAAAAATCTTCGTCCCCGAGGCGCTGAAGGGCCGTGTTTGCAATACCCGGTTTTTATTGTAATTTGAAAAAAAAACAAAGAGTCAACGGTCAGGTGAATACCGTTTGGATTTTTGGTCAAAATAAGCCGAGCCAGCTTTGACCGCGTCTTAAACCGTTCTTGCCGAAATAGCCCTAGAGTATCTTTCAATTGTCGAAAGGCTATTTTCGTAAAAGAATGAACAAGTTTGTAAAGTGTCGTAAAATAATCCTCTCCGGCCTCAAAATTTGGAAGGGGCCACATTTGCAAAAATAACCGTTTGGTTGCATTTGTCAAACGGAGAAAGGAAGCGGGCCGTTTGTTTTTGGAGTTTGTAAATCTTTTAATTAGAATATGTGGGTTGTTTGATTTTCGAGTTTGTAGGTCATCTTCAAACCTTTGAAACCCAGTTTATTTTAATATGAAATTTTTTTTTAAAAAAAAAAATGATTAGTATTGTTTATATTTTATTGGTCCGAACTACGCAAGGTCTGATTCATGCGGGGTCATGATACGTAGGCAATCTCCATAAGATTCGACCACAACAAAAAATGAAAAAAAAAATCGAAAAAAAAAATGATGTAAAATGAATGGAAAAAAAATGATGAAAAAAAAAATGATGAAAAAAAAATCGAAAAAAAAAGAAAAATCGAAAAAAAAAAAAATGTTGTTAATAATGGGGACCGACTGAGTCCATCCTAACCTGTTTTTTTTTTAATCGCAAAGAAAGAAGGTGGTTGGTTTGTGGTAAGCCGGAAATACAAGACCCAGAAGCACACTTTGCGGGGATCAGGCTTGATAACAGAAACACTCAAATCTTATTAGGACTTGTTGACTAAGGTTGATGATATTGAAGTTGGCAATGGTCTCGACAATATTAATGCAAAGCTCAGTGGCTAAGATGCCAATTTTGATAAAGTGGGAGGACGCTCCGTTCCTTGGTTAGCAAGAGAGAAGCTTGTGGTGGCTTATTTTGTTGTCATTTCTGTTGTCCGGATTATCCTTAGGGTTGTAGTCCGAATATTGTCTTGTGTCAAACCTTCTTATCTTTCCAGTTTGTCATATCAGTTTGTTTAAGTTTTGTTAAGGCTGTGTTAGGATTTTATTCTGGTTGTTTTGTTTGTTTTATTATTCAAACCATTTCGCCGGTAGTCTAATACAAAAGTCGGTCTTTTATTGTTTCCAGTCATCCTTTTGTTTGATCCTTTTATCATTTTGTTCAGCGCCGATTCTAGGGACATGACATGCGCACACAGTTTGGGCCTAGTCTTAAAAGTTAATTATAAAACTTTGGGAAGGTGATCAAAGCATTTAAGGGAAATAAGAACAGTTTGAGATTATTTGAAGCCCGAGCCATGTGGAACTGGGGCAAGTAAAACACAAAGAAAACCGCTAAATGCAAGATTCGCCGAATTGGCATGAGGGTCGTTCATGAGAGTGAGAGTGTCGCCCAGCAGTGCTTTAGAAATGACAAATGAAAAGCAAGTGTTTAACATAATTGTCAAGACCAGCACCGTCGGAAGAGACTATAAATCTATGTTCAATTATGTTGTTTGCACTTGGCATGTTTTGAAGACTGGAATGACGAAGGCATTTTGTTCTGCTACCTAAACACTTTATCCTTCGTTACCCCTTTTGAGCCTTATTTTATTTTCTTTCATACCCCTCGTTCGGAATCAATAGCAACGACTAGGAAATACGAGCCTAGAAGGTAAAAAAAAATCAAAAAAAAAACGAAAAAGAAAAAAAAAGAAGAAAAATGATAAAAAAAAAAAAAGTTAGAAGAAAAAAGAGGAATTGGGAACTACGTATGACCTGATTCCTCAAAGAGGATACGTAGGCGCTTCACGGCTCGGTCATAGGGTGCATAGTGTGCATAGTGTAACAAAAAAAAAATAAAAAAAATATAATAATAAATAATCCCCAAGCAAGAAACTGGGGCAAGGGTTGCGCTTGTTGTAAACAAATATGATATCGAAGGTTGTAATTTTGAACCCCATTTTTTTTTTGAGCCTTTAATACCCTTTATTTCTAGCCTATCCAAAACCCACATTACGGTCCAAAGAAAGACCTTCTGATCAGTCTGCAAAAGATGCCAAGTCAGACAAATGAGAATCTTACCGACGAACATAACATTCTGTTCCACAGCAGAAAGAACTCTAATCTCCAGCAGAGAGAATCATACCGGCAACACTCCAAATCCCCAGCTGGAAAGTGATATAAATGAGAGAGTCTTATCGGTGAAAATCTTCACAGACACCATAAGGCGATGAAAGCTGAGAGAAAAACCCAAAATGAGAGAGGCTTGATAGTGAAAACCCTTCGGGCACTACAAGTCGAATAAGATTGGGAATCAGATGGGGGATAGTCAAGGGAAGACCTTGAAAGACGATTGATGACGAAGGATAGGCCACATATGCATGTCATGACCATTAGAGTCAGTGTTTTCATTTGATAGGTTTTTATTTATAGTTTCTTTTGTTAAAGAGTCATTTTTTCCTTTGTCTTTTATTCTGTTCCCTTTTATCTTTTCCTTTCATAGAAATTTCCCCAGTAGAGTCTGTTTGGTCAAGACCAGTGGGAAATGACTTCAAAGTAGACCATCAGCTTTCCAAGATAAGATCTGACTAGTACATCCAAGTGATATAGTCAGGAAGGAACAAGCGCGAGGCCAGTGTCAAGAAAGATATCCCCAGCAAAAGGATTGACGAGTGTCAAGAGGGATATCCTTGCCGAAATCAAAGGTTATTAAACCTCAAGACCAGAGCCCGTGGACAAAACAAGAAAAACAATAAGCATGATTTGGGAAATTCATGCGAGACTAAAAGGTCGGGAAAATGCAAGTTTCCGAGCCATGCCACGAAAGAAGAGGGATATCCCCAGCAGAAAAGGATTATCCCCAGCAAATAATATCATCCCCAACAAGTTGTGGAACGCAGAGCAAGGAAGGGAAAAGGGAAAACCATCCCAGTGGGAGTATCACAACCAACCACCGCGTTTTAAACTAACAAATTTTGTTTAAATTGAAACAGGTAAAGGAAGTGGCATTGATGACAGAAATGCAGGCCATAAGGGAGACTGTCAAACTGGGGCAGAAAATTTTCCTTTCATTTGGAAAATTTTCTGGAAGTCAGATACCCATTCAGGGTAAAATGAATATAGCACCAGTCTCAAGGGAAGTGGTCTTTGAACCAGTTTTACCCCCAGCATAACAAGTTTTAATAAAAGAAGTTGTTCCCCAGCAGACAGAACAAAGGGATGACATTTGTGCTCAGAAAAGCAAAAACCATTATCATCCTCAGCAGCTTCCAGAAGAATGAAGCATCGATTTGAAGGGATAAAATTCCCCAGCAGCATTATCCTCAACAACGTTATCCCAAGAAGATAACACTTTTATCCCTAGCAGTGTTGAGCGAAAATAAATTCTGAAAAAAAAAATTTGAATTTGAAGGAGGGGAAGAAAGGAGGCTCCCACAGTGATATTATCCCCAGCAAGCAAGAACAAAGCAGAACAAAGGAAAAAGAAAAGAAAAAGTCAGGCGTCCACCTGGAGAATGAGGATGAAAAAAAAATTGAAGTCAGGCGTCCACCTGGAGAATGAGGATGAAAAAAAATTGAAGAAGAAGTCAGGCGTCCACCTGGAGAATGAGGACGAGAATTAAGAAGAAATCAGGCGTCCACCTGGAGAATGAGGATGAAAAGAAGAAGTCAGGCGTCCACCTGGAGAATGAGGATGAAGAATTAAAGAAGAAATCAGGCGTCCACCTGGAGAATGAGGACGAGAATTAAGAAGAAGTCAGGCGTCCACCTGGAGAATGAGTATGAAAAAAAAAATTAAAGAAGAAGTCAGGCGTCCACCTGGAGAATGAGGACGAGAATTAAGAAGAAATCAGGCGTCCACTTGGAGAATGAGGATGAAAAGAAGAAGTCAGGCGTCCACCTGGAGAATGAGGATGAAGAATTAAAGAAGAAATCAGGCGTCCACCTGGAGAATGAGGACGAGAATTAAGAAGAAATCAGGCGTCCACCTGGAGAATGAGGATGAAAAGAAGAAGTCAGGCGTCCACCTGGAGAATGAGGATGAAGAATTAAAGAAGAAATCAGGCGTCCACCTGGAGAATGAGGATGAAAAAAAATTGAAGAAGAAGTCAGGCGTCCACCTGGAGAATGAGGATGAGAATTAAGAAGAAATCAGGCGTCCACCTGGAGAATGAGGATGAAAAGAAGAAGTCAGGCGTCCACCTGGAGAATGAGGATGAAGAATTAAAGAAGAAATCAGGCGTCCACCTGGAGAACGAGGATGAGAATTAAGAAGAAATCAGGCGTCCACCTGGAGAATGAGGATGAAAAGAAGAAGTTAGGCGTCCACCTGGAGAATGAGGATGAAGAATTAAAGAAGAAATCAGGCGTCCACCTGGAGAACGAGAATGAGAATTAAGAAGAAATCAGGCCTAAAGAAAGGAATGGCGATGTATTGTTTGAAGTCAGGAGCCCGCCTGAAGAGAGGAATGACGATTATTTTCAAAGTTGTTGTCAGGAGCCCGCCTGAAGAGAGGAAAGGCATTTTTAAAAGTTGTTGAAATCTTGCCAACCTAAAGAAAGGAATGGCGATGTATGGTTTGAAGTCAGGAGCCCGCCTGAAGAGAGGAATGGCGATTATTTTCAAAGTTGTTGTCAGGAGCCCGCCTGAAGAGAGGAAAGGCATTTTTCGGAAATGCATGCCACAAGAAAGATTGTCAAACTGGGGCAGAAAATTTTCTTTTCAGTTAGAAAATTTTCTGGAAAATCAGGTACCCATTTGGGGAAGAATAAAAATAGCACCAAGGAAGTGGTCTTTGAACCAGGGTTGCCCCCAACATAATAAGTTTCCAATGGAGGAAGTTATCCCCAGCAGACAGAATAAAGGGATGACACTTGTGCTCAGAAAAGCAAAGAGCCATTATCATCCCCAGCAGCTTCCAAAAGAATGAAGCATCGATTTGAAGGGATAAAATTCCCCAGCAGCGTTATCCTCAACAACGTTATCCCAAGAAGATAACACTTTTATCCCCAGCAGTGTTGAAAAAAAAAAAAAACCAAAAACAAATTTGAAGGAGGGGAAGAAAGGAGACTCCCACAGTGGTATTATCCCCAGCAAGCAAGAACAAAGCAGCGCAAAGGAAGGAGAAAAGAAAAGAAGAAATTACGAAGGTAAGTTTCTCAAATCATTGATCTTTACTACATTTTTCTCCTAGGATAAAAAGTCCTAGTCTGATGAATTTACCTCCCGATACAATCTTGGTCCGATGAAATTTTTCTCCCAAGATAAGATATCAAATCTTAGTCGGATGAATCTTTCTCCTAAGATCACAACAAAATGGACCTAGTCTGACGATTTATCTCCTAGAGTCAAAATCTTGGTCTGATGAAATTGTTCTCCCAAGATAAAATCTTAGTCGGATGAATCTTTCTCCTAAGATCACAACAAAATGGACCTAGTCTGACAATTTATCTCCTAGAGTCAAAATCTTGGTCTGATGAAATTGTTCTCCCAAGATAAAATCTTAGTCGGATGAATCTTTCTCCTAAGATCACAACAAATGGACCTAGTCTGACGATTTATCTCCTAGAGTCAAAATCTTGGTCTGATGAAATTGTTCTCCCAAGATAAAATCTTAGTCGGATGAATCTTTCTCCTAAGATCACAACAAAATGGACCTAGTCTGACGATTTATCTCCTAGAGTCAAAATCTTGGTCTGATGAAATTGTTCTCCCAAGATAAAATCTTAGTCGGATGAATCTTTCTCCTAAGATCACAACAAAATGGACCTAGTCTGACGATTTATCTCCTAGAGTCACAATCTTGGTCTGATGAAATATTTCTCCCAAGATAAGATATCAAATCTTAGTCCGATTAATCTTTCTCCTAAGATAAGATATCAAATCCTAGTTTGATGAATTTTCTCCTAGGATAATTTGAAAAATTGTTGAAATCTTGCCAACCTAAAGAAAGGAATGGCGATGTATGGTTTGAAGTCAGGAGCCCGCCTGAAGAGAGGAAAGGCGTTTTTAAAAGTTGTTGAAATCTTGCCAACCTAAAGAAAGGAATGGCGATGTATGGTTTGAAGTCAGGAGCCCGCCTGAAGAGAGGAATGACGATTATTTTCAAAGTTGTTGTCAGGAGCCCGCCTGAAGAGAGGAAAGACATTTTTAAAAGTAAAATTGTTGAAATCTTGCCAACCTAAAGAAAGGAATGGCGATGTATTGATTGAAGTCAGGAGCCCGCCTGAAGAGAGGAATGGCGATTATTTTCAAAGTTGTTGTTGAAGTCAGGAGCCCGCCTGAAGAGAGGAATGACGATTTATTTTCAAAATTGTTGTTGAAGTCAGGAGCCCGCCTGAAGAAAGGAAAGGCATTTATTTTAAAAGTTGTGTATTTGAAGTCAGGAGCCCGCCTGAAGAGAGGAATGACGCTTATTTTTAAAAGTTGTTGTTGATGTTGGGAGCCCGCCCAGATAACAGAGGCATACATTTTAGTCTTTACATTTCAGTTGATGAAGTTGGGAGCCCGCCCATAGAACAGAGGCATACATTTCAAGTCTTTAATTTTCAAGTATTGAAGTTGGGAGCCCGCCCAGATAACAGAGGCATACATTTCAAGATCAAGTCAGAGGACAATAAAACAGAGGGTTACAATAGGAATCCCCAGCAGGAAACAATAAAATTCCCCGGCACCGGGAAACAGAAGGTTGCAACAAGAGGTCACAGTACAAACTCAAGTACATGTGTCAAAAGAAGTAAAGCACCGAAAGAAATGCAAGCAGACAAGGAAGCAAGGCAACAAAAACAAATTGTACTCTAGCCTAGCTTCTTGTTTTTTTAAGCATGGTGTAACAAGGAGATCGGTAAGCAGTGGTAATAGCATGCAACAACAGTAACAATGCAGTCCCACGGTAGTCCCAGCTACCAAAATTTCCCGAACTACATTGACCTGATTCCTGTTTAGCCCAGGATATGTAGGAAACCTTTGAAGCAAAGGTTCGGTCAAATCTTTTTCAAAAAAAAATGCTTCACACGGAGTACTCAGATGGGCAAAAATCGCTCGCTTTATCTTTGCACGAAAACCCTTCGTGTCTCCGGGCAAAGAGGGGCAGCTGTAAGCACGTGATTTTTGCCCTATATGAGAATTACTCCCAAAAAATCCAAAAATAAAATGATTTTTCTTTGGTGTGCAATTTTGTGATATTTTGTGATATTTTGAATAATTATTTGTATTTGTCTGTGCGTGTTTATTTGATAAATTAATAAAAAATACAAAAATATGTCGCATTTTGCATGTAGGATTTAATTCTATAGTTGTTAGTAATTAAATTTGTTTTACAAAAATTAAAAATTACAAAAATAGGCATCGTTTGCATTTTTAGCATTTAATGTCCAAATATACAATTTTATGCTTAATTATTACTTAATTGTGCGTTAATTGTTATTGGGAGTTAATTTGCGCTTTTATAACTTAATTTAATTCTTAATAATAGTTTAAGTATTTTTATAATTTAGTTTTAGAGAAATAAAAGAAGAAAAAAGAGCGAAAATATAAAGAAAGTCGGAATTGGGCCTCTTCTTCGATTTCAAGCCATAGGCCCAAAAAATGGCCCAATCTTCCCTACGACCCAGTCCATTTCGAACTGGGTCGACCCAGTCCATAATCCAAAAGACCCAAACCCCTTTATCTTACATTTACAACCCAAAACAAAAGAAAAAAGAAGAAAAACCCTAAAAAGACTAAGAAGTCATCCGCCCCCCTCCTATCTTCTTCTTCTTCCTCAAGTTTCTCCAAGGTCATCCATGGCTTCCCCCTCAAAGCTCAACCATGGCTGCCCAACGTCACACTCACACACACACACGCACGTCACCCTCACGACCCCGGCTCAACCAAACGACCTCCAAACGCGACCGAACCAACAACCAATCCGTCGAGCTCCACCATGAAAGCTCACAGTTGAGATTTCCGCGACTACTTCTGTCTCCGAGCTGCTGCATCGCGATCATCATCTTCAACACCAAGCTCCCCGCGACTGCCCGTCATAGCTTCTGCCATCGTCATCCATGGTGGTTGCTTTCATCTTCTCCGTTCTTCGTCAAAGCTCGAGCTTAGACCTCCATCCATGGCTGCCGTAGATGCGTCTTCTTCGCTAATCGAGCTACTGCTACCTTCTGCTTGTGACGGGCTGCCATTTTTCGTGACGGGCAACGATGCCAAACGACCACCTTCTTTGGTTGTCCATTCGTGGTCGTCTTCGGCGTCAAGTTATCTTGGTGCGAGATTCGTTTCCGGACAGATTGTTTCCATCCAAGTTTATCGTCATTCGCTCGATGCTTGGGTCGTCAAAATAGTCCGTACGTATGTCGTTCGATCCGGTTAGTAGATTTTGAATTTTATGTTTGTCCGTATTTTGTTTTGATATTTTTCGAATCTAAAATCGGTGAATGTTTGTTTTGTTCATGTCTATGCTTAGATATTTGATTTTTAGTTTTGTTCATGTTCATGTTATTTGTCTAAAGAATTTAGTTGTAATGAGGGAAGTATGTTGGTTTTAATCATTTGAATCCATCGTTTTTATTTTTAGATTTAATTCATGTTCATATTATGTTTGTTTGTTCTTGAATCCGAAATTTGCATAGCTTGATTTCTTGTTTACCATTTGTGATTATTTCTTGAATTTGTCTCATAAAGTTTAATATAGGAATTGTTGGTTGTAATGTTGTTAGAATTGATTTTAAGTTCAATATGATTGAAGTTAGAAATCTAAATATACTTGTTTGTTGTAGTTGTTGAATCCGAAAATAGGATTGTTTGTTGCTAAAATATTGTTCAATCAAATTTTAGTTGTTCTTTGTTGTTCAATTTGTGTTCATGTGATTTGTTGTTGAAATATTGTTAAAATCGTGTTCATGTGATATTGTTGTTATGATGTTCATCCGTGTTCATATTGTTGTTTGAACATTGTTAGAAATTGATCATATTGTCTATATTTTGGTTAAGTTTGATTAATTGATGTGTTATAGCTGATGGGTAGTTTGGTAAATTTGTAGTACGTTCAGGGGTAGTTTGGTAATTTCAGTAAGGTCGGAGGGGGTAGTTTAGGAATTGTACATTTTGTAATTGTTTATTTGAAGCATGGGGGACAAAATGAAATGGGGTGGGTTGTGATATAAGTTGTTTAATATAAAGGGGGGACAAGATTTAATTTAAAGGGGGAATCTTGCATTATTTTAAATGAAGCATGGGGGACAAAATATAATGGGGTGGTGTGATATGTTTATTTAATGTAATGGGGATGAGTGGAAAGATAATGGGTTGGGTAGAGAAAAAGTATGGATTTTAATTAATTGAAAGGTTTATGGGATGTGTTATAAGATGAAGTCTTGAACACAAGACAAAAATACAGAGAGAACAGAAAAGATACGAGAAAAAATACAGACACAGATAGAGAAAAAAACGGACAGAGAATAGAAGAGAGAAAAATTCCGAAAAATATTTAAGCTTTCAAAATAAAAATAAAAGCTAAAAAATCTACTGCTTTCTTTCTTTGTTTGAAATTAGTATTAATGGTTGTTGTTTCATTTAAAGCTTAAAGCTTTTGTTTTTGGGATTACTACTCCACCGGTCTGTACTGGGTTGTTACTGTTGCTGGGCAGTTGTTGATGTTGTACTGTTATTACTGCCGCTGATTCTCATCTTCATTTTCTTGCTTCCAATATCAGGTACATATCTGTAAATTCATGTCATGAAAAGCTTCAACATGACATATTAATGAAGTTCGGGAATTATAATTCTGTTTTCCATTCGTTCAAGTTCATTAGTTTAAAATTTGGTTTTGTTTCAGTTGATTAATATAGTAGTATGTTTGTCGTGATGAATATAAGATAATTGTTACCTCTTAAAGTTCGTATAAGTGTTGTAATAATATCACCTATTTCGGAATTTTCATTAAGTGAAGTCATGATTGAATTATCAAGGTAGGGAACATGACATAAAATGGGCCATTAATTACATCCCGTAATATTGTTAGCTAAATGTAAAGTAGAATGGAAGTATCAAGAAATTACATTATTAGTATATCTTGTAAAAAATCTGATTTTGGTTTAGATTGATATAAGTTGTATGTTCATATATGGCATGATGATGAGTATATATATAATCATATATGGAAGGTGATTTGATATAGCTCGTTACGATGTTAGAGTGTTATGAATGTTTTAGACGGACAATTGTGTTGCATGTAAGGCAATTTTATTCAATCGATTTGTATAATAATTCCCTTTCTTATCAACTTGATGCCTATCTACCATCATAAACAAATTAATCAAACGATTATAACTTTGGATTAAAAACAATTAATGTAGAAGGTGATTAGGTTTATAGATTATAACATTTTTTTAGCATTCGCTTCAAATAGAACAATGAAAATTCTTCAAAAATATCACTTCCTTACATCCATTCTTTCCCAATTTTTATACGTAATTTGCATGTTGTCTATTTGGGTAGGCAAATATTGTATTCACTAAATGGTAGTATTAATCACACATTTATTTTTACTCCACAAATTCGAATGGTTTGAGGAATATAATTCATACGCGAAAAACATAAATTGCGACCAACGTCCAATAAATTGTAAATTCTTTTTAAGGAATTTAGAGACTAAAAGAATATTTATTTCTCATGATGTTCACATAAAAATACGTGGATATAATAAACAATTTGTAAACAAATTTATACTACCATCAAGAATATTTTTGTGATTAGGGATACGTTCGCGTAACCTAATTATATTTCTAAAGGCAATTCGGATTATGCGTTCGCGCAACTTCGATCGAATATTTAATAAAAGGGATTTCTCGGAGAATATCATTATTAATTTCATAAAAACCCGAGATGTGAGGTTCACTACTTAATTATACAAAAAGGGCGAATATTCTTGATTTTATTTAAAGCATAATTTCGAAAATAATTATTTTAATAAAAATATTATCTATATTATTGTGTACACGTGCGCGTGACACAACTCCGCATGTTTTAAAAAATATAATTTATAACACGAATATACGTACGCGTGATTCGATTCAAAGAAGGGACTTTAAATCTAAATAGAAGCGGTAACAATAAAATCATGCAATAAAAAATGTATTTAGCAAATCAAAATAATCAAGCCGAATATAACAGTTGAGCGACCGTGCTAGAACCACGGAACTCGGGAATGCCTAACACCTTCTCCCGGGTTAACAGAATTCCTTATCCGGATTTCTGGTGCGCAGACTGTTAAATAGATAGAGTCATATTCTTTTCCTCGATTCGGGATTAAAATAGGTGACTTGGGACACCCTAAATCTCCCAAGTGGCGACTCTGAAATAAATAAATAAATCCCGTTTTGACTGTCCTTTAATTGGAAAAAACTCTCTTGCACCCTCGCGGGGGCGGAAAAAGGAGGTGTGACAGGTTGAGCATCATTTTTCACTGTTGCCCGATGGCTTGAGAGATTTCTGACTGAGTGAGGCTGAGGGCCTATGTTGTGAGGATATTATAGGATCGGGTTGTGCGCCGCAGCAGCGTGGTACCGATTTATGATTATGAGGTCGAGGGCCTGATTTGTTACACCACGAGGTGGCTTAATATGAGGCTGAGAGCCTATTGATTATGCCACGAGATGGCTTGATATTGCGCTTAGGCCGTAAGGGGCCCCTCCCGGAGTCTTTACACCCCCAGTGAGCGTGGGTACCTAGTGTGAGTGATGTGATGTAGCCGGAGGGGCTGTTTTCGATTCATATGATTGCCCGAGGGGCTGATTACGAGTGATTATGAGGTAGCCCAATGGGCTGGTCCTATTGATATTATACCCGAGGGGCGATTTATGATACATGTTTTGCCCGATGGGTTATTTACATTTTCTATCATTCACACTCATTGTTTTATCACTCGTTTGAAATTATTGAAAGTTGTTTTAAAAGGTTTTACTGAAACTGAGGTTGATTTACGAAGTAAATAATTTGTGTAATGCTTTGGAAATGATCTACATTTGTTGTAGTGTTATGACGTGGTTTACATGTTTTCTTACTGCTCAGCTTTCATTTACTTTTATTACTTACTGAGTTGGCGTACTCACATTACTCCCTGCACCTTGTGTGCAGATTTAGGTGTTCTGAACCCGGTAGCGGGTGTTGATTGCTCAGTGGCAGAGTCATCGGAGTTAGCAAGGTAGTTGCCCGAAGTTCGCAACACTGCTTTTCTCCCCCTTGTCTTCCTTAGACAGTATTTAGTACATTTTTCGACTCTTCATTGTACTCAGACCTTAGTAGACACTCATGACTTGTGACACCCCGATGTTGGGCTTGTATATATATTTTGCACTGTACATTTAGACTTTCATTATGAAATATTTGATTAATTAAAGACTTAAATATGATTGTTAATGATTAAATGGTTAATTCGGGAGTTGTGTTGGCTGGTCTAGTTTCACGATAGACATCATCACGATCGGGCCGATTTTAGGGTCGTGACAAGTTGGTATTAGAGCCTAGGTTACATAGGTCTCACGAGTCATGATCAGGTTTAGTAGATTCTCGTGGATCGATACCGAGACGTATGTGCTTATCCTCGGGAGGCTGCAGAACCTTTAGGAAAAACTTCCCATTCTTTAATTCTTATTGTGTGTCCTTGATTCAGCTTGAAATTTAACACTTTGAATTCCTTCCACACGTTTGTATGCGCACATGAACGCTCGGTATCATTTCAAATATCCCGAAACTCTCCCGAAATTTTGAAAAAAGAGGAAAGTCATTAAAAATAAGTCATATTTTCCTATTGCGTCAAAATTGACCGAACTACGCGGGTCTGATTCTCACTAGATGTGAGGTATGTAGGCAAACCGCATCGGTTTGGCCCCCATTTTTAAAAAAATCCAAAAATATTTTCCTTTTCTTCCTCCTTTAGAAAAGTCTTTCTTTGAGACCCCAATTTTATAAAAAAAAATCCAAAAATATTTTCTTTTAATTTCTTCTAAAAATTCAAAAATATTTTCATTTTTCTTTAGACAAAATGAAAAGAAAATTCAAGATTCAAAAATATTTCTTTAGAAGTCTTTCGTTCATAATTTTAACATAAAAGTCCAAAAATCCCAAGATATTTTCTTTTTTCTTTAGAAATTTTTCTTCCGAAATTCCAAAAAAAAATCGAAATAAAAATATTATCTTTCTTCTTTATAAGTCTTTCTTTCGAAAATTAAAAAAAGAAAGAAAAAAAAGAAAATTCAAAATCCAAAAAAAAGATTTAGTTTATTTCCTTTATTCCTAATCTTCCTGAACTACACAAGATTTGATTCATGTTCCCATATGATACGTAGGCAACCCACAACAGGTTCGATGAAATGATTTTGAAAAAAATAAAAAGAAGGTGAAAAAATGAAAAAAATGATAATAATAATAATAAGGACCGACTGAGTCCATTCTAACGTGTCTTTTGTTTTGAATTGTGAAGAAAGTTTGCGGTGGCCAGTTTCTGGTAAGCTGGAAACACATCCATAATTCACAAGATACAAAAGGAAAATGCCAATGACAACTGACATCGAAGCTGTTACGAGTGGTCAAGAGATTCGAGGTCAGAGGGTTCAATAAGAATCTACTGTGGTTGAGGAAAATAGGGTACTAAAGTAGCAAATGACTGAAATGTGTCATGAATGGTCCAATGACCAAGGACCGCCCTTTTCTTCTCATGGTTTCCCAGAGCTCACACCCATCTCGACTACCACAACTCAAGCCTCATTGTCTGATCAATCCTATCCACCTGGGTTCAGTCTTTATCTGTCACGACCTAGGCTTCTCACTCTTGGGAGTCGTGATGGCGCCTATTAACGTGAGCTAGGCAAGCCAATTCTTTAAATCAATTTCTTCATTTCCCAATTATTTCCTTTTATCAAACAAAAAGCGATAAAGTAATAACAATGGAAATTTAATTTTAAGCGAAAGAAAATAATAAAATAGCTTAAATATGTATCTATTGTAACTGCTTAAACCTTAATTTTCCAAAACTTGGTGTCACAGACGGTCTAAGATTTACTGCATACAAAGTTTGAAGAAGATATCAATACACTGTTTCTGGATTAAGGAAAAAGAAACAGGGAATAAGGGATAGAAGGAGACGCTAGAGCCTGCGGATGCCTGCAGGTCTACCTTGGATCTCCGCGTGGACTGAAGGTAGCCTCCGAACTACGGTCCAAGAGCTGCTCCGGGATCTGCACATAGTGCAATGTATAGTATCAGCACAACCGACCCCATGTGCTGGTAAGTTCCTGGCCTAACCTCGGCGAAGTAGTGACGAGGCTAGGACCAGACTACCAATTAAACCTATGCAAATCAAATATATACAACAGAAAAGAAATACAGAAATAACCAGTCAAGTATGGGAGGGGAAGCATGCTGTGGGGGAGATAACAATTCCGAATAGAAAGACATCGAGTAAACGAAAGAAACAACATATCTCGGATATCAACAAAGAATTAGAAATCAATAAATGCACGGCATCACCCTTCGTGCTTTTACTCTCGTCTTCACCAACGCAATCATATAATAAAAATGCGCACGACATCACCATTCATGCTTTTACTCTCTTTCCTCACCATATAATCAATATTCATGCGCCACGGCATCACTCTTCATGCTTTACACTCTTTCCTCACAAATCATACACGGCATCACCCTATGTGCTTTACACTCTTTCCTCACAAAAACAATACACGGCATCACCTTTCATGCTTTAATTCTCTTCCTCACCCAAACAATAATCACAAGCAATAGGTCAAGCAAAATAAATGAAATTGCAATGATAATCCCGGCAAGGGAGCAATAATTCAACAACAAGTCCGGCAAGGGACAATATCAAAACAACAACCAAATCCTAGCAAGGGAGATAACAAATAAAGCAACAATAACCCGGCATGGGTAGCAACATAATGCACCCACAACTCGAGCAACATCTCACTTTTACTTCACAATTCACTTCATAACTCGAGCCAATGCTCTAAAAGTTCAATTATTACTTATACTTTCACAATTCATTATACAACTTGAGCCAACGCTCCTCAATTTTTATAAATCACAATTCTTTCCACAAACTCTACACAATAAATAGTAATCTTCACCAAGGCATGGATAATACAACAAAGTCATGAAAATCATAATATAAGACTCAAGGTCATGCTAGACACCAACGTATAGATACTCGTCACCATGCCTATACGTCGTACTCCACAATTACCACATAGCAAATAGGACTTGACTCCTAATCCCTCAAGCTAATGTTAGACCAAACACTTACCTCGAACTTTCACGTCCAACTCAAGCCTCAAACACCGCTTTTCCTTTTGAATTTTGCTTCAAATCAATTGTACCTAGACATAATCGACTTAATAACATCAATAAATGTTAAACAATTCAATTCCAATGCTTAATTATAGCTTTCCCATCATTCTTCCCAAAAAGTCAAAAATTGACCCCGGGCCCGCTTGGTCAAAACACGAGGTTCGGACCAAAACTCTATCCCATTCACCCACGATCCCGAATATATAATTTATTTTGAAATCCGACCCCAAATCGAGGTCAAATTCCCAAATAATCAAAAAGCCCTAACTCTACCCAAATCCCTAATTTTTTACCCTTAATCTCATGTTTTAGGCCTAGAACTCTAATGGGTGTTGATAAAAATGAAGAAAACGAGCTTAGGATTACATACCTATGAAGCTATGGTGAAGTTTCTCTTCAAAAATCGCCCAAGAGGTGTGGAGAAGAAGAAGTTGTGAAAAATGGTGAAATTCCCGTAATACATTCTGTTTTTTAACTTAAAAATAACTGGGCGTATTTTGGTCTATGCGATCGCGAAGAAAGGAATGCGATTGCATAGGGTAAGGGAGATTGGTAACTGCAACCGCGTTCAAGGCAGTGCGATCGCATAGAAGAAAATGGGTTCCCTTCCCAGGCTTGGTTTAACACATCGCGATCGCGGAAGAAACAATGCGATCGCATAGAACAAATTGTGAGCTCCCAGAATTTACTCTACGTGATCGCGGAAGGACCTATGCGATCTCATAGCACAAAATAGGACCCCTGAAGTTTACACTATGCGATCGCGAGCCTTCCTATGAGATCACATAGTACAAAATAACTGGACACCAACAACAGCAGAACTCACCCGACACCTATCCAAAACTCGCCCGAGCCCTCGGGGCTCTAATCCAAATATGCACACAACCTCAAAAACATCCTACGAGCTTATTCGTGTAATTAAATCACCAAAATATCATCATGAACATCGAATTAAACCTAAAGATTAATGAAATTTCTCAAAACTTCTTTAAACATCAAATTTACATTTATGGTCCAAATCATGTCAAATGGATTCCGTTTCTTACCAAACTTCACCAAATTATCTTAAATCATATATAAGACCTGTACCGGGCGCCGAAACCAAAATACGGGCCCGATACCATCGCGTTTTAATCAAAATTTATTTCCAAACCTTATAAACAATTTCAGAAAATAATTTTCTTCAAATATCATTTCTCGGCTTGGGACCTCGGAATTCAATTCCAGGCATCCGCCCAAGTCCCATATTTTCCTACGGACCCTCCGGGAGCGTCAAATCACGGGTCCGGGTTCATTTACCTAAAACGTTGACCGAAGTCAAATTAATTCATTTTATAGTCAAAATTTATCATTTTTCACGTTTTTTCACATATAAGCTTTCCGGCTATGCACCCGGACTACGCACGCAAATCGAGGTCAAGCTAAAAGAGGTTTTTAAGGTTTCGGAATACAGAATTCATTTTAGAAACAAGTGATGACCCAAAAGGTCATCACATTCTCCACCTCTAAAACAAACGTTCATCCTTGAATGGACATAAGAAGGAAGTACCTGAGTCGGGGAAAAGATGGGGATAACGGCTCCGTATATCGGACTCGGAATCCCAGGTCGATGCCTCAGCAGGATGACCTCTCCACTGAACACAAACAGAAGGGAAACTCTTCGATCTCAACTAACAAACCTGCCGGTCTAGAATATCTACCGGCTCCTCCTCAAAGGACAAGTCCTTGCCCAACGAGACAGTGCTGAAATCTAACACGTGGGATGGATCGCCATGATACTTTCGAAGCATGGACACATGAAATACTGGATGCACGGCTAATAAATCGGTGGCAATACAAGCTTGTAAGCTACCTCTCCCACTCGATCAAGAATCTCAAACGGGCCAATGAACCTAGGGATAAGCTTGCCCTTCTTCCCAAATCTCATCACGCCCTTTATAGGCGACACTTGAAGCAACACCCACTCAATGACCATGAAAGCCAAATCACGAACCTTGCAGTCAGCATAACTCTTTTGCCTGGACTGAGCTGTACGAAGCCTATCCTAAATAATCCCGACCTTATTCAAGGCATCCTGAACCAGATCCGTACCCAACAACCGAGCCTCTCCCGGCTCAAACCATCCAACCGACAATGGATACCGCCTACCATACAAAGCCTCATATGGAGCCAGCTGAATACTCGACTGATAGCTGTTGTTGTAGGCAAACTCTGCTAAAGGCAAAAACTGATCCCACAAGCCTCCAAAGTCAATGACACAAGCTCAGAGCATATCCTCCCAAATCTGAATGGTCTGCTCGAACTGCCCGTCCATCTGAGGATGAAACGCTGTGCTCAATTCAACCCGTGTGCCCAACTCTCGCTGAACTGCTCTCTAGAAATAGGAGGTAAACTGTGTACCTCAATCCAAAATGATAGACTCGAGCACACCATTAAGGCGAACTATCTCACGGATATAGATCTCAGCTAACCTCTCGGAAGAGTAGGAGACTGCCACAAGAATGAAATGGGCTGACTTGGCCAACTTATCAACAGTAACCCACACTGCGTCGAACTTCCTCTGAGTCTGTGGGAGCCCAACAACGAAGTCCATAGTGATGTGCTCCCACTTCTACTCAGGAATCTCAATCTTCTGAAATGAACCACCAGGCCTCTGATGCTCGTACTTAACCTGCTGACAATTCAAACACCGAGCCACATATGCAACGATATCCTCTTTTATTCTCCGCCTAATAATGTTGCCGCAACTCCTGATACATCTTAGCGGTGCCTGGATGAATAGAGTACCGGGAGCTATGGTACTCCTCTAAAATCAACTCTCGAATCCAATCCACATTAGGCACACAAACTCGACCCTGCAATATCAAAACTCCATCATCACCTAATGTAACCTGTTTGGCACCTCCGTATTGCACCGTGTCTCTAAGGATATACAAATGGGGATCATCATACTGCCGATCACGGATACGCTCCAATAAAGAAGAACGAGCAACTGTGCATGCTAACATACGACTGGGCTTAGAAACATCCAATCTCACGAACTGATTGGCTAAAGCTTGAACATCCAAAGCAAACGGTATCTCAACAACCGGAATATAAGCAAGCCTGCCCATACTAACTAACTTTCTACTCAAAGCATCGGCCACTATATTGGCCTTTCCCGGGTGATATAAGATGGTGACATCATAGTCCTTTAATTGCTCCAACCACCTCCTCTGCCTCAAATTTAGCTCCTTCTGCTTTAACAAATACTACAGACTCTTGTGATCCGTGAATACCTCACATGCCACACAATATAGATAATGCCTCCAAATCTTCAACGCATGAATAATGGCTGCCAACTCCAAATCATGAACCGGATAGTTTTCTCATGAATCTTCAAATATCGTAAAGCATAGGCAATGACTTTGCCATCCTGCATCAACACCGCACCGAGTCTGATACGAGATGCATCACAATAAACTGTATTAGGCCCTGAACCTGTAGGAAAAACCAACACCAGTGCCTTAGTCAAAGCTGTCTTAAGCTTCTGAAAGCTCGTCTCACACTCGTCTAACCATCTGAACTGGGCACCCTTCTGGGTCAACCTGGTCATCGGGGCTACAATAGATGAAAACCCCTCCGCGAACCGACGATAGTAGCCTGCCAATCCCAAGAAACTCTGAATCTCTGTAGCTTCTAGTCTAGGCCAGTTCTTGACTGCCTCAATGTTCTTCGGATCAACCTGAATACCCTCTGCTGATACATCATGACCCAGAAATGCAACTGAACTCAACCAGAACTCAAACTTCAAAAACTTAGCATACAACTGACTATCCCCCAAGGTCTGAAGAACCACTCTAAGATGCTACTCGTGTTCCTCCCGGCTACAGGAATAGATCAAAATATCATCAATGAAGACTATCACGAACAAATCCAAGTAAGGCTTGAACACTCGGTTCATTAACTCCATAAAAGTTGCTGGGGCATTTGTTAACCCGAATGACATCACCAAGAACTCATAATGCCCGTACCGACTATGAAAAGCTGTCTTAGGCACATCAGATGCCCTAATCCTCAACTGATGGTAGCCATATCTCAAGTCAATCTTCGAAAATACCTTGGCACCCTGAAGCTGGTCAAACAAATCATCAATCCTTAGGAATGGATACTTATTCTTGATTGTAACCTTGTTCAACTGTCGGTAATCAATACACATTCTCAATGATCCATTTTTCTTCTTAACAAACAACACCGGCACACCCCAAGGCGAAACACTCGGCCTAATGAAACCCTTCTCAAGCAAGTCTTGCAGTTGCTCCTTCAGCTCTTTCAAATCAGGCAGGTCCATACGATACGGCTGGATAGAAACGGGCTGATTGCCCGGAGCCAAATCAATGCAAAAGTCAATATCTCTGTCGGGTGGCATACCCGGCAAGTCTGAAGGGAAAACCTCAAGAAACTCACGAACAATGGGCACCGAATCAATATAAGGAACCTCGGCACTAGAATCACAAACATATTCTAGATAGGCCAAACACCCCTTCTCAACCATATGTCGAGCCTTCACATAAGAGATAACACTACGGGTAGAATGACCATGAGTCCCTCTCCACTCCAAACGAGGTAAACCCGGCAAGGCTAAGGTCACAGTCTTGACATGACAGTCCAAGATAGCATGGTAAGGTGATAAACAGTCCATCCTTAATATGACATCAAAATCAACCATATCCAGAAGAAGCAAATCTACACGAGTCTCAAGACCTCCAATCACAACTATATAGGAATAATGGACTCAATCTACTACAATAGAACCACCCACCTGTGTAGATACATAAACAGGGGCACTCAAAGAATCACTACGCATGACCAGGTACGGTGCAAAATAAGATGACACATACGAGTATGTAGACCCTGGATAAAATAACACTGAAGCATCTCTATCACAAACTAGAACTGTGCCTGTAATAACTGCATCTAAAGCCTCAGCCTCGGGCCTAGCTGGAAGAGCATAACATCGGGGCTGGACCCCACCACCCTGAACTACATCTCTGGGATGGCCTACTGCTGGCTGGACTCCACCTCTAGTGGCTTGAGCTCCACCTCTAATACCTCTACCTCCACCTCTAGTACCTCTACCCCCACCTCTAGCTGGCCCGGCGGGCTGTGGAACACCTGGTTCTTGAACCATGGCACAGGAACCCTGATGCTGAGAGCTACTCGGTGCTCAAGGGTAAAACCTACCAATGTGACCCATGTCACCACAAGTGTAACAAGCCCTCGGCTGCTGAGACTGCTAGCCCTAACGACCTGAATGACCCCCCTGAAAAATCTAAAGTGGTGGTGCATTGATAGGAGCAGGTGGTACACTATAGGACTGCTGATCGGAATACTGCATCTGAGGACCATGGCCACCTGAAACACCGTAAGAAACCTGGAGTGCTAACTGAAAAGGACTAGGAGGATGGCCTCTACCATATGAATCCCTACCTCTAGACGAGGTACCACTAAATCATCCTGAATGACGGGGCCTCTTGTCCGACCCATGACAACCTCCCTGCGACAGAGCCATTTCCACTCTCCGGGCCATATTGGCTGCCTCTTGGAAAGATAACTCATTCCCAGTATCCCTAGCTATCTGAAGATGAATCAGCTGAATAAGTACATCAATGAACCTCCTCACCCTCTCTCTATATCGGTGGGAAGTATGATAAGAGCATGACGATCCAAGTCAATAAATCTGGTCTCATACTGGGTAACAGTCATAGAACCCTACTGGAGACACTCAAACTGTCTCTGATAGGCCTCTCTCTGAGTGATGGGGAGAAACTTCTCCAAAAATAGCTGAGTAAACTGCTCCCAAGTCAAAGCTGGCGATCCGACTAGTCTAGCCAAACAGTAATCACTCCACCAAGTCTTGGCGGATGTAGACAAGCAAAAAGTGGCAAAATCGTCCCAATTGGTCTCAACTATTCCCATGTTCCTGAGAACCTCGTGACAACTGTCTAGATAATCCTGGGGATCCTCAGTAGATGCACCATTGAAAGTAGTTGTGAAGAGCTTGGTGAACCTATCCAACCTCCACAAAGCATCGGCAAACATAGCCACTCCATCCCCGGTCTGAGCTACCATACCTGGCTGAACTACTCCAACTGGATAAACTGCTGGAGTCTGGAACTAGGGAGCTACCTACTCCGGAGTGTGAGTAGCAGGAGTCTGGGTTCCTCCTCCAGCCTAAGAGATGGCTGGTGCTACAAGAAGTAAGCCTCTTTGGGTGACACTCTCCATAAGGCCCACTAGACGGACAAGAGCATCCTAGAGAACTGGGTAGCAATAAACCCCTCTAGGACCTGAGCTGGGCCCACCAGAACTGCTGGGGCCGGAACCTCATCATCAAAGTCAACTGAGGCTCCGTTATGGGTGCTGCTGCCTTGGGATGAGCTCTGCCCCTACCTCAGCCTCTAGCACGGCCTCGGCCTCGCCCTCTACCCCTCGCGGGAGATGATCTTGGGGGCTCGGGCTATTGGTCAGTAGATGAGGAAGCGCGTGTTCTCTCCATCTACGAAAGAACATAGTAGAAATTCAATTATCATTGAGAAACCAAACCGCACTATAGAAGAGAAATTCAATGTGAAGAGAATAAACCAAACCGCACTATAGTAGAAACCGCACTATAGAAGAAAAACATCTACAGTTTTTCCTAAATCTGTAGCCTCTAGGGGATAAATACAGACGTTTTCGTATCGATCTCTCTAACTCTACTGAGCTTGTTTGTGAACTGTGAGACCCATGTAACCTAGAGCTGTGATACCAACTTGTCACGACCCGTATTTCCCACCCTCGGGAGTCATGATGGCGCCTACTAATGTGAGCTAGGCAAGCCAATTATTTGAACCAATTTATTCATTTTCCAATTATTTCCTTTTAGCAAACATAAAGAGATAATGTAATAACAACAAAAATTTAATTTTAAGAGGAAGAAAACAATAACATAGCTGAAGTTTGTATCTATTGCAACTACTTAAACCATAATTTCCCAAAATCTGGTGTCAAAGTGTCATAGACGGTCTAAGATTTACTATATACAAAGTCTAAAGAAAATATCAATACACTGTTTCTGAATTAAGGAACATGAAATAGGGAATAAGGGATAGAGGGAGACGCCAAGGCCTGCGTACGCCTGCAGGTCTACCTTGGATCTCCACGTGGACGGAAGGTAGCCTCCGAACTACAGTCCAAGAGCTACTCCTAGAACTGCACATAGTGCAGAGTGTAGTATCAGCACAACTGACCCCATGTGCTGGTAAGTGCATGGCCTAACCTCGGCGAAGTAGTGACGAGGCTAGCACTAGACTACCAAATAAACCTGTGCAGTTCAAATATATATACAACAGAAAAGAAATACAAAAATAACCAGTCAAGTATGGGAGGGGGAGCATGATGTGGAGGAGATAAAAATTCAGAATAGAAAGACATCGAGTAAATGAAAGAAACAACAGAACTCAGATATCAACAAAGAATTAGAAATCAATAAATGCATGGTATCACCCTTCGTTCTTTTACTCTCGTCTTCACCAACGCAATCATGTAATAAAAATGTGCACGGCATCACCCTTCATGCTTTTACTCTCTTTCCTCACCATATAATCAATATAATCGGCACAGAATGGTACATCGTGTGGCACATCATCACCCTTCGTGCTTTACACTCTTTCCTCACAAATCATACATGGCATCACCCATCGTTCTTTACACTCTTTCCTCACAAAAACAATACACTGCATCACCCTTCATGCTTTAACTCTCTACCTCACCCAAACAACAATCACAAGCAATAAAGCAAGGAAAATAAAGGAAATTGCAATGATAATCTCGGCAAGGGAGCAATAATTCAACAATAAGTCCCGGCAAGGGACAACATCGAAACAACAACCAAATCCTGTAAAGGGAGATAACAAATAAAGCAACAATAGCCCGGCAAGGATAGAAACATAATGATATCTTATCTTTCTCACTTTTACTTCATAATTCACTTCACAACTCGAGCCAATGCTCTAAAAGTTCAATTATCATCTTATACTTTCACAATTCGTTATACAACTTGAGCCAACGCTCCTCAATGTTCATAAATCACAATTCCTTCCACAAACTTTACACAATAAATAGAAATCTTCACCAAAGCATGGATAATACAACAAAGTCATGAAAATCACAATATAAGACTCACATACATGCTAGACACCAATGTATAGATACTCGTCAGCATGCCTATACGTCGTACTCCACAATTACCACATAGCAAATAGGACTCGACTCCTAATCCCTCAAGCTAAGGTTAGACAAAACACTTACCTCGAACTTTCACGGCCAACTCAATCCTCAAACACCGCTTTTACTTTTGAATTTTCCTCCAAATCAATTGTATATAGACATAATCCACTTAATAACATCAATAAATGATAAACAATTCAATTACAATACTTAATTTGTTATAAAATAATAAAAGAAGAATAAGAAGAGTATTGCAGAGCAAAGTAGAGAGGAAATTCTTATTGATATGGGATGACTTACATCGGAATAGAACCCACTATTTATAGGGAGAGAGTAACTTAGACACCAAGTAATAAACCCTAGAATCTCTCTAAATATAGACATTCACCATAAATAGAATTCTATTTATAACACTCCCCCTTGAATGTCTATTCAACAGATAATGTGCCTCGTTAAAACTTTAACTAAAATAAAATCCAGTGGGAAAAAATTCTAGTAAAGGAAAAAGAGTACACATATCTAATAATACGCCTTTTGGTTGCCTCGTTAAAAACCTTGCAAGGAAACCTCAGTGGGACAAAACCTTGTAAGGAAAAAAAGAGTGCAACACGCATTAACTTCCCCTGATGAGAGCATCAATTCACATCTTTAAGCATTTGCATTCCAATGTTGTGCACCATCTTCAAAAGATTTTTGGTAGGAGCTAAGATGTATTGTCTTCATATGATCTTGTTAGAATCGTTTGTTCAATATCTTCACATAGAGGTGAAAACTCTTGCTATTATATTATCATGCTTATAGTTATAGCAAGATACATTTGTGCACCAATTGCACTGAGGAAGTGGTACCTCAAGATCAAGAATTGTAGATGCTTCAAGCAACTTAAATCCTTCATGGATTGTCATGTAAGTTAAGTCATATAAGCCATATAACATATTTTAGATGCATATCAAGTTTTTATGTCATGCTATACATATAAGATATCGAAAACTGATTGCACATACCATTGACTTTATACTTTCAAGTATTTGAACAACATAGACAAAATAATATGTCTTTTATGTGAAACCAATTCTATTCGAATTGTGTCTCTTCCATTTGGTCAATATTTTTGTGTCTGTAGGCGACAGACTTAAGATCCTCATCTATATTTAGCGCTATCATAGATGTCGTCGACGGACATTTTATATCGATTCCAACATTTTTTCATAAAGACATAACATAGAGATCTTTTCATTCATATATTCAGGTACTTGAATATCTCATGAGATTTTATGAAGTGTTATGTCATGTAATATTCTAGATCACTTGCCTCCTTATTATGATCACTTTGATCATTTGCTCATATTCTTTATCAAGATGTTTTATTTTAAACCAATTAGTATATACGCTTTAAGCGTACCATAGACGTTGTCTTTCTAGGACTTAATAGGGGCATTTGCAATGAGAATATAGTTACTTTCTTTGGACCAGCAAATGCGTCTGGCATGCTTTGTAATATATTGCAAATGAATTATCCTTTTATGAAGTTCAAGTTCATATTATTTTATTCGAAGATCTAGATATACACATGATAATTCATTCCACATAACTTTTTCTCAACTGTTTATCATGTCTCCCCCTCGTGTTAGAAAAACTAACTTGTTTCCTCAACTTTGAGAACTCATCTTTGTGCATTATGGTGTTAATCAATATACACTGCACATCAATAATAATAAGATGGAATTATTTGGTTCTTGACCCTGAACCATTTGTGAGGGGAGAATGTAATATACTTTCGTATATAACTTATATCAAAGTGATATAGATAACTTTGTTCTCATAAGTAATAGTTTAGTTATTAAGTGGAGGCACTCAATAAATTATTTTGTTAAATTGGTTGTGATGTAAACCAACTTTTCAAGATGAACTTCTTGAATAGAAAATCTGGAAATTATGCTCGAAATTAAACTATTGAGCAAGTTACCTCGCAAAATACCATGTTGCGAGTTAATAATAATTGCACATGTAACCATCTCATAGATGCATCTTATGTGGTATACATGGCAGGTGAATGGGCCCATATTCAGTTTTGATATTTCTAGCATTCATGGGATTCAATCCCAATTTTAGTTGTTCTACTAATTAGTAAGAACAAGCAATGTAAGAGAATTCGTAAAGAACTTTCTAGTTTTTTATTATTTACCCATGTGAATTCTCTATTATTTTTGCACACCATACTTAAATTGATATGGCTAACCCAAATGCCAACTGAATAAATTATCAATATTGATAATCTTCAAATTTACACCATGGCATGTGCAATTATTAATAAACACCAAGTTTATTATGATATGAGTTTTTATATCAATAAACTTCTACTTTATTATGGCATTCTTCTGTTTGTATAGTACAAACTGGAGAATAAAGCACTTTTCACATACATATTACCCCTCTACAAGTTGTAGTAGTAGAAGATATTAAACCTTTCCTTTATTTATAGTCTCAGTATGACCAACCGCTTTTGCGAATACTTTAGAAACTAAATAAGTTTCTTTGAGACTTACTACAACACAATATCTTATTGATAATCAATTCTATTTCTCTAAAATAGTGGTAATTGGCTCTTCCAGAGCTCTCAATTAATTTTGTACTACCATATATTTATCAACATCCATATGGTCATATATCTCTTTTAAGGAGAAAGTTATACCATTATGGTCATGGTCAAAATTATATGCAAGATATGTTTCTTGCATTATTGTTGCCCTTTAATAATCACATTGTCAAAATATTTTGGCGTACAATAGGTACATGACCAATGACCATTCATGCCATAATAATGATATTATTTTCTTTTATCATCTCAAACCTCCTTTTAGAGGTGAGTGTGGTATATTCGCTACCACTAGCACATTCATATTCTTTGAAGAATGAATATGTATTCATAAATCAGATGTAGTCACATTCACATCATGAATGGACCATAATCATCTATATGTGCTTTATAAAATCTCATGTCAAATCAATAACAAATATTACTTTCACAAAGTAAAAGATTATTTTGAGAATCCTTATTATTCTCATTATCACAATGATGACGATTATAATTTCGTCTATTGCCACGTCCACATCCATTGATACCTTCATGGTAATAATTTTGTCTTCTTTCAGACTTATCACATATTGCTATCACATTCTCTTAAGGGAATGAGAATGGAGCAAATTCAATGGGACGGATTTTTAATTCTTTGCCCACAATCATACATGAATTTGATCATGGCAAGACATAGAAATTTACCACTTTGGGTGGTTATAATTTCTTTCAAACTCCATTAGAGTTACAATCAAAATTTATCGCCTTTGTTTGTATTTAAAATCAAATTATAGAATGTCAAAAATTTGAAAGAGAAAAGTAAAATGCTTACCTTAAATCCAGAATTTAATCATGAAGAAAGTTCATGGAATAATTGACAATCATTATGCTCAATCCCAAAACTTCTACTTAATTGGTTAGAGTCTCGTGCTGATAACGTGTTATAAAATAATAAAAGAAGAAGAAGAGTATTGCAGAGCAAAGTAGAGAGAGGAAATTCTTATTGATATGGGATGATTTACATCGGAATAGAACCCTCTATTTATAGGGAGAGAGTGACTTAGTCACCAAGTAATAAACCCTAGAATCTCTCTAAATATAGACATTCACCATAAATAGAATTCTATTTATAACATAATTATAGTTTTCCCATCATTCTTCCCAAAAAGTCAATAATTGACCCCGGACCCGCTTGGTCAAAACATGAGGTTCAGACCAAAATCGGATCATCCATTCACTCACGAGCCCGAATATATAATTTGTTTTGAAATCCAACTCCAAATCGAGGTCAAATTCCCAAATAATCAAAAAGCCCTAACTCTACCCAAATCCCTAATTTTCTACCTTTAATCTCAGGTTTTAGGCCTATGACTCTAATGGGTGTTGATAAAAATGGAAGAAAACGAGCTTAGGATTACATACCTATGAAGTTATGGTGAAGTTTCTTTTCAAAAATCGCCAAAGAGGTGTGAAGAAGAAGAAGTTGTGAAAAATGGCGAAATTCCCATAATACATTCTATTTTTGAACTAAAAATAATTGGGCGGATTTTGGTCTATGCAATCGCGAAGAAAGGAATGCGATCGCATAGGATAAGGAAGATTGGTCATTGCGATCACGTTCAAGGCAATGCGATTGCATAGAAGAAAACGGGTTCCCTACCCAGGCTTGGTTTAATACATCACGATCGCGGAAGAAACAATGCGATCGCATAGAACAAATTGTGACCTCCCAGAATTTACTCTACAATATCGCGGAAGGACCTATGCCATCGCATAGCACAAAATAGGACCCCTGAAGTTTACACTATGCGATCGGGAGCCTTCCTATGCGATCACATAGTACAAAATAATTGGACACCAGCAACAGCAGAACTCACCCGACACCTATCCAAAACTCACCCGAGCCCTCGAGGCTCCAACCCAAATATGCATGCAACCTCAAAAACATCCTACAGACTTATTCGTGTAATTAAATGACTAAAATAACATTATGAACATCGAATTAAACCTAAAGATTAATGAAATTTCTCAAAACTTCTTTAAACATCAAATTTGCATTTATGGTCCGAATCATGTCAAATGGATTCCGTTTCTTACCAAACTTCACAAAATTATCTTAAATCATATATAAGACCTGTACTGGGTGCTGGAACTAAAATACGGGCCTGATACTATCGAGTTTTAATCAAAATTCAATTCCAAACCTTATAAACAATATTCTTCAAAAATTCATTTCTCAGGCTTGGGACCTCGGAATTAGATTCCGGCATACGCCCAAGTCCAATTTTTCCTACGGACCCTCCAGGACCGTCAAATCACGGATCCGGGTCTGTTTACCCAAAACGTTGACCGAAGTCAAATTAATTCATTTTATAGTCAAAATTTATCTTTTTCACGTTTTTCACATATAGGCTTTCCGGCTACGCTCCCGAACTGTACACGTAAATCGAGATGAAGCTAGAAGAGGTTTTAAAGGCCTCGAAAAGTGTGCCATTGACAACTGTACGCATATATTGCACGCTTCCAAAGTGTGTCATTGACAACCAATCAGTTAACCACTACTGTTATGCCTATATTCACCATCCCACAGTCGACGGTGGTGCAGAGAAAAACTCATGAGTCACAATTTGTTACCCAGCAAGAACAGTCCCACTCTTTTGAGTACCACTCATACCTATTTGATCATCCTGCAAAGATTGAGAAGCTTTCCCGAAATATGGCACAAGAAGAAATGACCCAAAGAGTGAAAAGCTTAGAACAACAGCTGAAAAATATGCAAGGGTTGGCAGGTCAGAAAAGTATTGCCTTCAAGGATCTATATATGTTCCCCGATGTCCACTTGCCACCTGGTTTCAAGACTCCCAAATTTGAAAAGTATGATGGACATGGAGAGCCTATATCCCACCTGAAAAGGTATTGCAATCAGTTAAGAGGTTCCAGAAGAAATGAAGAATTGCTAATAGCTTATTTTGGGGAAAGCCTTATGGGAGCAGCCTCCAAATGGTTTATGGATCAAGATACCTCTCACTGGAATATCTGGGATCACATTGCTCAGGCCTTTGTCAGACTTTTCCAACACAATATTGACATTGCCCCAGACCGCAATTCCCTTTCAAATCTGAAGAAGAAACTAACTAAAAGTTTTAGGGAATATGCCATTAAATGGAGAGAGAAAACAGCTAAAGTTAAGTCACCCATGGATGACCACGAGCTAGTCATTGTCTTCCTTCAGGCACAAGAGCCAGATTACTTTCAAAACATGATGTACGCAGTTGGCAAATCCTTCTCGAAAGCAATCAAAATGGGAGAAATGGTAGAGAATGCCCTCAAGACAGGTAGAATTATAAGTCAAACAACTCTCAAAGCTGCGACTCAGGCTGTCCAAATTGAATCTGGTGACGAATGAGATGGATGAAGAAATCATAATGACATCAGGGTCGAGGATAGGTCCTAGGAAAACGTCTCGAAGGTATGACCAGCCTCGTCTGTTTTCCGATAACTCCCTTGAGCATTACTATTATCCACCTCAGAACCCTCAATACTCTATTGATTTACCTCAGTATGTTGTCTACCCACCAAAACACCCCAGAAGGCGAGCACAAGCATCACAAAATCTCCACTAGCCTCCACCAAATTTTCAAATGCCTTATAAGCCACATCCAAGCCAGGGATATAGAGAGGAACCAAGGTTGAAAGATAATTTTACACCAATAGGAGAGTCTTATGCAAGCTTGTTTGAGAAATTAAAGTATTATGACATGATTGCACCTATTCCTCCAAATCATGTGGACCCACGTGCAAGAAGCTTTGACCCTTCTAGAAGGTGTAAATACCATTCCAATGTCCAGGGGCACAATGTTGAAAGCTGTCTGTATTTGAAAAGAGAAATAGAAAGGATGATCGAGGAAAACCTGATTGTGATCCAAGACAGTGACACCCAGAATATCGTGCAGAATCCTTTACCTGCACATGATGATGCACACTTTGTGGGGATGATACGTGGTGACATGGAGTATGAGAATCCTCTCGAGAACTTGCTGATTGAAATTGGAGAAGACCATGGTGATTCTGATGAGCAAATTTATGGCTAAATGTCAAGCTTAGAAATTGAAAAGTCATTCTCTCCTTATTAGGAATGATTCTTGGTAGCTTGTTTTGATATTTTTTCTATCACCTGGGTTATTTCAGGGTTGTAATCCATATTTTATTTATTTTATTGAGTCAAACCCTTCTATCCCTCTATTCTATTTGTGTGAGTCTTGTCTATCTATTTTGTTGCTTTTTCATTAACCGGATTATTTTAGGGTTGTAACTCGGATTTTAGGTTGTTTGTCTTGTTGTTTACTCAATGAAATACAGTTTGTCCTTTTGTGTCATTCCATGCTCAGTTCTTTACCCGCTAGTTTTAGTGACATGATATGCATGCGGAATCTTTGGCCAGATCTTAAAAAATTGATTTAAGCTTGAATTGGATAATTGAGAAAAGACATTTTTGAGGATGAATAAAGAGTTGAAATACTTGGGAATTAAGGTCGAGTAAAATTCACCTTCAAATCATTGTGAAGATCGAACTGGAGGATGTTTAATCAATTGAAGCTTGGTCGAGAGTTTGACATTAATAGATGAAAAGTGTCTTTCAACCACGACACACCAAGAAGATAGGCATGTTCATTAATGTTATGATCGCAAAAGGATAATATGTTTGGCGTTCTCGAGGCTGGGAGGCCCTTTTTCTACTACCCAAACACTTTATACCCTTTGAGCCTGTGTTATTTTTTTTTCGACCACCCTCTTTTGGAATCAAGTTTAGAGGCTAAAGTCAAAAAAAATGAAAAAAATGAAATAACAATAAAAGTCTATGCCTAAGAGTATAAACTGGGACAGCTTTTAGAAAGTTCTAAGTGAAAGAAAACAACAAAAAAGAAGAAAAGAATTGTCAAAGTTCCATGCCCTAAAAAAATAGAAGTTGGGGCAATTTGTTTTGAAAACAAAAAGAAACAAAAAGATAGCAAAAAATCAAAAAGAAACTAAATAGAAAGAAAGATGAAAAATAGTTTAGGTCAGATGTTTGAACTACGTTAGACCTGATTGCTTAAAAAAGGATACGTAGGCAGCTTCACAGTTCGGTCCAACCAAATAAGAATTCAAAAAAAAGAAAAAAAAGAACAATTCCAAAAAATTCCCAATAGCTGAAACTGGAGCAAAGGTTTTATTTCACTTTTGAAAGAGTCGATTCCAAGAGTTGTAAGTCTACAACCCCCTTTACTTTGAGTCTATTTTGAGCCTTCATGACATCCTCTCTTTCCAAATCTATCCAAAATCCTTCCAAATAAAGACCTCCCAATATGACTTCAAGAATACCAAGAGAAGCATGCAATGAGCAAAGGTTGTCACGCGATATAGAAACTCTCAAGTTGCTCACAAAAAAAAGAAAGGGAAAGAAAAAGAAAAAGAAAAGAAAAATGAGCGAGTCTTACTAGTGAAAACCTTCACAGGCACTGTAAGGTGACGGTAAGTAGAAAAAAATAAATAAAAGAGACTTGTTGGTGAAAACCCCTTGGGGAAACACTAGTCGAAAGTGAGTCATGGAGCTGATGCAAAAGACTAGCACGAACAAGCCCGACTTCAAAGGTCATAGGAATGGTAAAAGAGAAGATTGGATTAGTTTAGTAGATTGGTCGTTAAGTCCAAAATGCATGTCATGATCAATAAGACTAGTTATTGGAAAAAAAAACAAAAAAAAAGAAGAAAAAAACTCTTCCACTATCCTTCCCATCATGGGCATTTCTTGTTAATATTGTTTCTTTGCATCATTATGTCCTTCACTCTGAGTCAGTCCTTCTCAAAACAAGCAAGAAAAGATTTCAAAATCTGCTACCAGCTTTTTAGTTGCATAAAGTGAATTTGGCCAGTACACTCAATTGTTATTCAATGTACCTTGAGGATTCATGCAAAGGCTTCCCCAAAAGCCTCTTGTCAGCCCACTTGGCGCAAGCAAAGATAACTGGTGATTCTCTCTGATAGAAAAATAAATTGCTTAAAAATAGGGAGTCATTCAAGATATCAGAAAAGGTCACCTAAGAAAAGATCTTCAAAGCCACAAATACAAATGGTACTGGGTGTGAAATAATTAGGGTTGATGTAGAGCAAAAGTCTCTTGAAACCGATACAAGCTGATTGAGCAGAAGCCAAGCTGCCAAAGACACAAGGCCACAAACCGACCACCACTTTCAAAACTGACAAAGTTTTCTTTGTTTGAAACAGGAACAAAGCAGTGCAAGGACAGTGGTTCAAAAAAAAGAAAAAAAAGAAAAAAAAAAAAGAAGAGAACAGAAGAGCTGACAAAGGGATGTTTCTTAAATATTTTCCTTTATTTGTCTTGCTAATGTGCATAAAATCATGCCATCGCTCTTTACATTTTTTCCACCTAGGGTAATGCATCCTAGTCTGATGGATTTTTCTTCCAATAAAAAACTTAGTCTGATGAATCTTTCTCCTAAGATAAGAAAACCTAGTCTGATGAATCTTTTTCCGAGGATAAACGTCATAGCCTGATGAATCATTCTCCTAAGTTAAGAAAACCTAGTCTGATGAATCTTTCTCCTAGGATAAACGTCTTAGTCTGGTGAATCTTTCTCCTAAGATAAGAAAACCTAGTCTGATGAATCTTTCTCCTAGGATAAACATCATAGCTTGATGAATCATTCTCCTAAGTTAAGAAAACCTAGTCTGATGAATCTTTCTCCTAGGATAAACGTCTTTGTCAGATAAATCTTTCTCCTAAGATAAAAAAATGGGCCTAGTCTGATGAATTTTCTCCTAGGATCAAAATCTTAGTCTGATGAATCTTTCTCCTAAGATAGAAGACCTAGTCTGATAAACTTTCTCCTAGGATAAACGTCTTAGTCTAATGAATCTTTCTCCTAGGATCAGAATCTTAGTTTGGTGAGTCTTTCTCCTAAGATAGAAGACCTAATCTGATGAACTTTCTCTTAGGATAGAAATCTTAGTCTGATGAATCTTTCTCCGAAGATACCAAAAAAGAAAGAGACCTAGTCCGATGAATCTTTCTCCTAAGATAGGAGACCTAATCTGAAGAACTTTCTCCTAGGATCAAAATTTTAGTTTGATGAATCTTTCTCCTAAGATAGAAAACCTAGTCCGATGAATCTTTCTCCTAGAATAGAAATCTTAGTCTGATGAATCTTTCTCCTAAGATAACAAAAAAGAGGGGATGTCTCGATTTAAAAAAAACGTTGTGGCAATTTGTTTTAAAGAATAATTTTCTCAAAAGAAAAAAAATGAAAATGAATGAAATTGATTTTTCTCAAAAAAAAATGATGATGACTTTTTTCTAAAAAAAAAACAAACAAAAAAAATCCTTCTTGGTTCATTTTAGCGTAGGTACAAAATTTAGTAATCTCACTTTTCCAACATAGGGTCCCACTCCCTAGCTGATGCCATCATAACCTGATAATCGTTTTCAACATAGGGTCCCACTCACTAGCTTATGCCAGCATAACATGGTAATTTTTTCCAACATAGAGTCTCACTCCTTAGTTGATGCCAGCATAACCTGGTAATCTTTCCAACTTAGGGTCTCCAATCTCCAGTTGATTTCATTATAGATATATGGTCTCCACTCCCTAATCTCTTTTTCTCAAGGATACACAATCCTAACATTTTCAATAAAGAAGTAGTTTAGAATTTTGTTACAACAACTCACGAAATTTTCCTAGTGAAAACTGGGGCAGAAAAATTTTGTTCGTATGTTTGTTTTGGTGTTTGAGCAGGTTTTACCTTGAGGCATAGGGTTCGAGACAACCAAAATAAGTAGTCTCAATCCAGAATAAAAGAAAAAAGAAGGAAAGAAAAAGAAGTGAACTCAAAGTGCAGAAGCAGAGAAAAGTTGTGGAATGCTCAAGACGTGATTGAAGTCACAAGCTTTGCATGTCCCATCTTGATCCGATACGTTGAAAAAGGAATGAACCAGCACCTTCAGCTAACAAGCATCAAGATTCAGATCAAAGTTTGCATGAAGAATCAACCAAGACTGAAGATCAAGCTTAAGAAGACTCATAGATAGGAATCTTGTATCTCATAGCTGGTAGGCTTAGTTAGTCTTTTAAATTTTGATTTTGATGCAATAACAGGAACTGCGGACCGGAACCTCGACGGAACGGAACCTCACTCGGCTCTCCACCTCAGTACTCCATCACTCTTCCTAATCCTGAACTACACGTGACCTGATTCCTTTATAGCCAAGGATATGTAGGCTGCTTAGATATCAGGGCTCGGTCACATTCTCCTTTTTCTTAGTTTTTGGTCTCTCTAAATAAGAGTCGGGTCAAAAAACATATCTTGTCGTTCTTTGTCTGAAAAATCTTCGCGTTTCCAGTCAAAGAGGGGCAGCTGTAGACATGTAATATTTGACTCTCCCCAAGATTTTATACATTTTAGCGTAAAATAAGTTTAGTATTAGTATTGCTACTCTAAATAGTTTTGACTCTTTTACTTTATTTTATCACAAAAAAAAATCTAAAATATTCTCTTTTATTTAGCTAATTAAAATTTTTATCTAGTTACTTTTAATTTATCTACCTTACATAAAATTCAAAAATACAAAAAATAATTCCCCTTTGTTTTCAGGATTATTATTTTAATTTTACATTTTATGATTTTTTTCATTTTTTATCTTTTATTATGATATTTGAAAAATACCAAAAATTGATTTATTTTAATGGTTAGTTTTATTTTAATAGTTATTTTACATAAGTAGGATTAATTAGTAAATAGGTAGTATCTTTAGTCTTGTTCAAAGAAAAAAATAAATTTTGGGCTCAAACAACCCATTTTTAGACCAAAATTTTGGACCCTTAGCCCATAGATCCAAGCCCAATACCCATAAAAGGACTCTTCTTATACATATTTAAACCTAGACCTAGCTAAAACAAATATACCTATAACCTAGAAGAACTCACTAAAAAAATCAGCCATAGTAGCCTAACTCCTTCCTTCTCCGCTCACCTGCCGAAACGTCCTTTTTCGGTGAGAGCAAGGCTCACCACAGTTCCCCCACGTGTCACCCATTGGTCCCCGTTTCTCCTCTCTCTCCTCCACGTCACCAAACAAATACACAAACCTCTTTGAATACTCTTGTACGACCCCAAAAAATGCCCCACTCACTCATCTGGGAAAATCATTCCTGACAGATGCGAAAGCTGGATTAATATTGGGCGTTGGATTGAGCGCTAGTTCGCTCGATCATGGCCTTCCATTTTTCCATGTTCCCTATAATGCATTAAATTTTCAGAATTTTGATATGTTTGTCATTCCAGAAAACCCACGAACGACCAAAAGTTGATCCAGAGGGTTTCAACTCAAACATGTCTATTCTAAATAAGACAATTGGTCTTGTGGGTATTGCAATAGCAGTAAACGAATATGTGTTGGTATTCAGATGTAAGAAGGAACTATCCCGCTTACAACAACACCTCAAAGACTTAGAGAAAATGGAGGAAAATGCGATAGAAGCAACTGAAAACTGGAGCAAAGTGTGCAAAGAATGGTTGTCAGATATTTGAGGTTTTAGTTTATCGTTTGACTGAGGTGATTTGGGTTTTGAGCTTTCCGGTGTCGATTCGAGGTTTCGATTTGTAATTTTCATATTTCAGTTCAAGGATTGTTGTTTTGTTTAGCCCGATTTATTTGGAGTTTTCAGCTTTGTTCATCAATAAAAGGTCTGTTTCTCAATTTTCATTCTTATTTCATTGTGTTATGATAACTTGGTGCATGTGTTGGTTCATTTGTGATATTACATTGTTTGAGTAGTATGTCTTAGTTTTTATTTAAATTGTTTTAATGAGTTTTATTTCGATTGTGATTTATGTAGTCTTGGTTCTTGTATAAATGCTTTTAATCGGGTAGATGGAAAAATTGGAGTTGTTTCTTTCTTGGCATAAGAATGGGCCATAAGGTGGGTTTTGGACTATAAGGAATTTGTCCAAGTAATAGATCATGTTAGCTAGCCTATTTCCTCCCCCCCCCCCAATAATATCTTGTTCATAAATTTGGCCTTACAACAATCTCAAAGATTAGGGAAATAATTAAATGCGCTAGTTGTTTTAGGTGTGATTAATGATAATCATCATGACTATTGATACGGTTTTCCTGACATGGTTACGATATGTAATTCCTAAATTCGGGTGCACATTCATGTGATCCGGCCACAATTTAAAGCACTAATAAAATTAAACATGTTGTAGATCGTGGGTACGGTTACCGTGATGCGATTTGCAATGTGTACCAAACAAATGAGTGTGCGACATCGCGACTTGTTCAAACAAACTCCAAAAATGTTAAAAGTGTTTAAAAGGAATAAAATCCACATAGGTTCTAAATATGTATTAATCAGATAATTAGGCCAATTAGTAATAGTTGAGCGACCGTGCTAAAATCACAGAACCTAGAAATGCCTAACACCTTCTCCCGGGTTAACAAAATTCCTTACGCGGTCTTTTGTGTTCGTGGACCATAAATAGAGTCATTTTCCTCGATTTGGAATTTAAATAAACTGGTGACTTGGGACACCATATAATTATCCCAAGTGGTCACTCTGAATTTGAATATGAATAATCTCGTTTCGGTTTTGTCACTTTAATTGGAAAAAGTCCCTTATATACCCTTTTGGGGTAGAAAAAGGAGGTGTGACAACGGGGTTTTAAGGCTTTCGAGGTTCATGTTTTGTTATGCGGCCAAAAACTCTATATGAGTGCTTTCACAGAATGATAGGGTGTAAGTGATATATCAGCCATCGATTTGCGTAATTGAGTATGAGTTTGAAGATTTGGGTATCCTTGAGATTTTGGGGATAGATGCCCTCGTATGTGGATTATTTCCTGCTTCCGGATTGTGAAGGAACATTAAGGATGAGGTAATTAATAGCATGCATGATTGATAGGTCGCTGTGGATTTTTAGGAAGGATAATTACCTATTTGGAAATAATCAGGATTTGGGGTGGAGGCTATTTGAAAGCTCAATAAGAATATGTATCTTGTATCTGGTCCAGTTCGTGTGTGCCTGTGATATCGTTATTATGGTTATCTTATCAGGCAGAATAGATATTATTTATGCCCCTAGCCTATTATATGTACTACTCTTTTATGCTGTGTTAGGCGGTGGGATTGTATGATTATTCCCCACGCATGTTGTAATTCTGTTCAGTCCTTATGGCGATGCGGGTGAGATAGCCCTCGTGATATTGATTTGCTCATTGCACTTTAATTGTGCATGCTTTAGCACTTTTATTACCATGCTTTAGCACATTTATTAATTTTCCCACAGTTTTATTTGTGCAGTCTGTTGTACTTGATAGTAGTATTTATAAGTTCAGTAAGCCCGACCATTTTGGCTTAATGAGTATTTGGGAGCGAGCTGCACGACGCAACGGATGATATGTGGGATACCATTTCCCTTGTGTTTATTTGGTGTTGTGTTTTCCCTATGTGGGAAAATTTGATGAAGAGCTACATTTTTGGTATTACATATGTTGTACTCATTATTATTGGTTTGGTGTATGAATTATGTAATGTGAGAATCCGTGTGGTTCTGTGATGAGTTGTTAGTTGGATTGATTGTATTGGCTGAGATGAGGTTCTTAGACCTGAGATTAGTGCTATGGTATTGGGGGTGAGGAGTGTTTGGAAGTGAGATGGTGTTTCTGCTAAGATTTGGGTAATGGCCCTTGGCGGGCAAGAGAGCTTCGTAACTTGTTGACTTCATGGTTGGTTATGAGTTTCCGCATGTCTCTTTACCATGGGTAGTGTTGTGCAAGTCCGGAATAAGGTTGTATTCAATGTGAAGTATATTTCCGGCATCTAGGATGTTATTTGAGCAACTATGGTTGTCAGAGGTTATTGCTTCGAGTATGTGAGTTATGTGGAACAGCATGTGATTGTATTCTGGATTGGAACTTTGGCTTGATTTAGCTTGTTTGGGTGTGTTCAGTGTGATGATGTGAAATTCGGGCCCTATGATAAATTTCAGGTGTTGAGGTTTGGGTCCTGTCCTAAGGTTATGGACTAAGGAGGAGATGAGACCTTCAGTTAAGTTGCATTGTCAGTTCTGCATAGGTTGGATTATGGGGAATCATCCCTGGGTGTATGAATGATGAGCTCATGCAGTGGTTCGATGGCTTTGGAACGACTCTGGGCACGTTCGAGGACAAACGTATGTTTAAGTGGAGGAGGATGTAACGACCCGATTGTTCGTTTTGAGCAATTGCACGCAATTTGAGGTCTCGAGCATCTTCATAATTTTAGACTTAGGCGCGCGTCCGGATTCGGATTTGGAGGTTCGTAGGGTAATTTGAGGCATTTCGGCGAAAGTTGGAAAAGTTAAAATTTGGAAAATGGAGAAGTTTGACCCATATTTGACTTTTGTGATATCGGGGTTGGAATGTTATTACAAGAGTTGGAACATCTCCGTTATGTTGTTTTGGACTTGTTTGCAAAATTTGGCGTCATTTCGGGTTGATTTGATAGGTTTCGGCATGAGTTTTGGAAGTTGGAAGGTTTGAAATTTCCTATGTTCGATTCATGGTGTGATTCATCGTTTCGGCATTGTTTGATATGATTTGTGACCTCGAGTGAGTCCACGTTAGGTTATATGACTTGTTTGTGTGTTTGGACGGGGTCCCGGGGGCCTCGGGTGTGTTTCGGTTGGGCTACGGGTCATTTTCCCTTATTTTTTAACTGTTGTTTTCTGCTTTTGATATATTTTTTCGCGATCGCGAACCGCCTTTTGCATTCGCGAAGCTTTGTTGCTGACCACCTGGAAATCCTTCTTCGCATTCGCGTAGCTCTGCCTTCTCCTTCATCACGTTCGCGTTCCCCTCACGCGTTCGCGTTCGCGTACTAGTTCACGCGTTCACGAAGAGCAGTCTCTAGGTCATAATATTTTTCTCCTTCGCATTCGCGGACGTATTGTCGCGTTCGTGATGAGTAACCTGGGAACCTTCCTTTTTCTTCTTCGCGAACGCGATACTTCCTCTGTGTTCGCGATGCTTTAGGACCTGGGCAGAATAAATAGTACTCTATTTTGAAGGCTTGCGATTTTCACCATTTTGGAGTTCTAGAGCTCGATTTTGGGCGATTCCTTGTGGTGTTTTCAAGAAAAACGATTGGGTAAGTGTTCTTCACCTAGAATTTATTATATTCCATGGATTTGTCTTCATTTTATTATTTAATTTGTGATTTGGGTTGAGGAAAATGGTGGTTTCTGAAGAAAATTTCTAAACTGAAAAATCATGATTTGAGGGGCCAAATAGTATCAGAATTTAATAAATTTTGTATGGTTGAACTCATGTTGGAATGAATATTCTGTTTTTGTAAAATTTGTCAGGTTCCGCGGCGCGGGCCCGGGGGTCGACTTTTGAACCGATTTTTGGATTTTTGTTAAAGATTGAGACTTATGGTCTGGAATAGTTTCTTATGTGTTTTATTTATGCTTTGAAGTTAATTTGGTTAGATTTGAGCCGTCCGGAGGTCTTTTCACCCGAGAAGTACTTTTTAGATTATCAGTTTGTCGTCTTTAAAGTAAGTATCTTGCCTAACCTTGTGTGGGGGACTTCCCCTTAGAATTTGAGTCTTCTATGCTAATTGTAGTCCATGCATGCGAGGTGACGAGTGTGTGCTCGGAGTTATTTGTAGGAAATTTGCTCGAGGGTTCTTAGGTCCTTGTGTTCATTATGTGGAAAGTATCCCGTTATGATTGGGTTTCCTAATTGCTTAAATTGCCTCTATATGCTCCATATGATGTTGTTAGTTTTCCTCTAATTCTTACGTGTTACGTGTTATTATACTTCTTGATTGTGAGTTACTCTAAGACTTCGTGTAAATATGTTACATGTCCAATTGTTGTGGTTACCGGTGTAGTTATCACGTGCTTATTATGTCTTGTTGTTTTCCTGAGGTTATTGTGCTTCTCGATGTTTCCGTGATCCTTATTATGCACTATTCATGCTTAAATTGACGATTATTCATATTGAACAAGACATGTGACATTCTCTTGGTAATTGACTATTTTTGAGTATTGACTCGAGTTGAAATCTATATTGCGAAGCTAACTATTGAAACAAGATTGGTTATTGTTGATTCCCTTTCCGGGAGGTTATGGTTTCTATTGTTGATTCCCTTGCTGAGATGTTATTGTTTCTATTGTTGATTCCCTTGCCGGGATATTATTGTTTCTATTGCTGATTTCCTTGCTTGGATGTTATTGTTTCGATTTTTTGGGTAAGGGAGAGTGTAAAGCACGAAAGGTGATGTCGTGCATGATATTGCGAGGAAGAGTGTAAAGTACGAAGGGTGATGTCGTGCATGATATTGTGAGTGGGTGTTAATGCACGAAGGGTGTTGCCGTGCTGATATTGTGAGTGTAAAAGCACGAAAGGTGATGTCGTGCCACATTATTGAGAGTAAAAGCACGAAGGGTGATGCGGTGCCACATTATTGAGAGTAAAAGCACGAAGGGTGATGTCGTGTCATGATTATGAGAGAGTTAAAGCACAAAGGGTGATGCCGTGCACATTTCTATTTATGCATATGGTGAGGAAGAGTGATAAAGCACGAAGGGTGATGTCGTGCACTTTCTGTTTGTTGTGTTTATTTGTGGTTATCAATTCAAGTATTTTAACTGTTCAGATTCCTTTACTGATGTGATCCTTGTGATGGAACCCCATAGTGTTTTCAATACTTCGCTGTATTTATATATATATATATATATATATATTTCAACACTTCAAATTTCAATAATTATTTTATTTTTAATTCAATTAGTTATGCAATTAAATCCCCTTAAACTGTCGGAGGTTGTATTTTACTTAAAAAGGAATTTCTACTAAGTTAATTTATTAAATCTCATGTTAAAAATAATAATTCATTTGATGTTGTATTTTAATTGAAAATGGTACTTTCTTTATTCAAATGATCTCTAAAAATAACTTCATCTTTTCTTGTTGATTTCCCAATTGGCTTGGAAGCCGTACTCTACTTTATATTATGTAAATGAAACTCCTTGGACATCTTAATTGCCTTGGTTATGGACACTATGTACTGAGTAATATGAGAACGTTGTTGTGCAAAGAGAGATATAAATATGTGGGCACAAGGTGCCGGGAGTGCTAAAGGTTTGGTAATTGAGGTTACGATATAAGACATCGAGTTTGATATGGCTGAAATTGCGCATCAGAAATGATATGATTTATTGAGCTGACATCACCTTCCTTGTTTGAGTACGTTTTTACTTGTCTGTGTTCGAGCTATGTTGGTGTTAATTTATTTGGTTATCTTTCGTTTCCATCCGTGTTTCTCTTTATTGTTTCTACTGCTTGTATTTTGATTTCTCTCCGCTATTGATATTACCTCGTTATCTTTATCTCGATATTTTATTATCATATCCTGTTCATTTCATTTGACCAGTAGGTGTCTTGACTGTTCCTCGTCACTACCCCATCGAGATTAGTCTTGATACTTATTGGGCACCGTCGTGGTGTGCCCATACTACACCTCTGTATATTTTTTTGTGTACAGATTCGTGTATTGATCGATAGTAGTTGTGTGGGTCATTGCGGTGGAGACTCACGACAACCTATTGCTACGTTCGCAGGCCTCGGAGTCACCTTTGTTTGTATTTACGTTCCATTGATTCCTTCTCGTTCTGGAACAGTGTTGTATTTATTTTGTATAACTACTCTTAGAAAGGCTTATGACTTGTACCACCGGTTTTGGGATTTGTAATTTATTGAGAGTTATTTAATTTGAAGTCAGTAAATATTAATGTTATTTTAGTAAATGTTAGGCTTATCTAGTTTGGAGACTAGGTGCCATCATGACTCATTCGGAGAGATTTTGGGTTGCGACATTATGTATTTGTTATTTCGTTTGTATTAATTAATTAAACAAAATGGATTAATCAAGATAAAAGTAAAAAAAAACAATGTTACATTATTTTTCTTTCTTTCTGTTTCGTTTTGTTTATTATTTCCTTTGTTTATTTTTGTTAATTGGTTCGGCCTAGCTGAATAGACAGGCCCGTAGCTTTGTTATTTTATTATTATTCTTTATTTATTCCCATTGTTAAAATTAGCCCTGGCTAAATAGACATGCCTATAGCTTTGTTATTGTTGTTCAATTATTTTCGTTGTTAAAATTGGGCCTAGCTAAATAGACAGGCCCATAACTTTATTAAAAGTTTAAGAGTCCAAGCTCTTCAGGCCAAGAGTCACCTGATTCAGGCTCAGAACCAATCTAATTCTAAGGTAATTCCAAGACCTTCAAGGATCAATTTTGGAAACCTAGTTCTAAAAATCATTCAAAAAGTGCTAGAACTTTCTAGAATAGGGACAAATGTCCGAATGTTGAGTACGAAAAAGGATAAGATCCAAAAGTATTCGGAAATAGGACACTTATCCATTTTCTTAGATAAGGAAGGTACTAAAAATTGGCCAGTTGTCCTTTTCTGTAAAGAAGATGCCATTTTTCCTAATTTATAGGGAATTCTAACAGATTCTTTGTACCTTAATTCTTATCCCTTTTCACTCTATAAATACAATCTTTCTCTTTATTATACACACATTTTCATACACCTAAAAATAGAGATAGACAGACTTAGACATACATTTTGGGAATTTTTTTTCCTAATTCTGCACTGCTTTTGGAATCTCTTTTTTCACTCTTTGTAAAGAACTCCTACTGGTTTCATACTGTTTTTCTGAGACTTCTGGGCTTAGATCTGAAGTTGTGTTGGATTGTTGTTTGGTTATTGTTGCTGCTGTTTCTCACTCAAGTTTTCAGAGACACATTTTCTTTATCTGTTTGTTTTCTTACTGCTGTCAGGGTATTTTTCTTAACAAATATAAAGTTTCTTTATTTTGTTGAATCATGACTTGGATTTGTTGATAAATTTGTAGTTTGTTTGAATACTGCATGAATCATGTTATTTTAAAGTTGTTTGGTTGAAGAGTTATGTTGTAAATTCATTTAAACTGTTTTAGGCAAATATATTAGTGTTAAAAGTGTTCTGAAAATTGAAAAATCTGTTTAAAGCTTCATAGTTTATAAAATCTATATGTTTGTATGCAGCAGTATCACATAGATCATTTTATAGAAATTCTGTTAGAATAGCAATAGGTAGTTTGGTTATTATTCAGTTAGCAAAAAATGTAATAATTTAATTTTTTACTACATTTCCTTGTGTGTTAACTCAGCTTAATAGATTAGCAACTTTACTATGCTATTTTTAATAATTAAATAATTTTTGATTGTTGTTAGCCTAAAGTCATGAAAACCAGATTTTTGCAAGTAAATTAAATGGTAACCATAATACATTTTCAGGACCAAAACCAATTGGGTTTATGAAATTGTGTTCTGATTTTTGTTACTAAAACAAAATGAGTTGATCAATAGCCTTTACATTTCAAGATTTTGGAAATACAAATAAGTTTAAAACCAGCATTTCGAAAATAAAGGCTTAGGCAAATCAGTAGGAAGATTGTCCAAAATTTAACAAAATTTCGATTATTTCAAAAATACTTTTACTTTTGTTTTAAAAGATAAACAAAACATAAGTAAGACTTTGTAAATGTCAGTACAAATTTTATCTCAAATTCTCTCATTCACACAATATATGTCTTGGGCTAGTTCATTTGGACTCAACCTTTGTCAGGCCCCAAACTTCAAAACCTCGGCCTATTTGCCATTTAATGAATAAGTTGCCCCATTTGATCAAATAAATATTTCATATAATATTGAACCTTTACACCTAGCTACATGATGTAGAATACTGAGAGACATAATCACAACTTTAGGTACACTTTTAAATTAGATTAACTATTACAATTATGTATACGCATGCGTGACATAGTTGTGATGCCAAGGTAAACGTTCGCGTGACCATGGTTAAACATTTTTTTTAAAACGCCTTAATCAAATATTCGTAGAAATGCTTTAGGCGTGAGTTTTGAATTGCTATTATGATTACGTTTCTCTAAAATAAATCCAAAGTATGTTTCGCGCAACTTTGACTAAGTCTTTTTCTTAAATAAACTAAGTGTTAGGAATTGAGTATATGTACACGTAATTTATCTTAAGTTAATTTCTTAAATATGGATTATTCAAGTGATTGATAGCGCTAAAAGGTAAAATAAACATAGGTTCTAAAATGAGTAATTAGATAAAATAAGCCAAGTATAAATTTCTAAACGACCTTGCTAAAACCATAAAATTCGGGAATGCCTAACACCTTCTCCCGGGTTAACAGAATTCCTTACCTAGTTTTTCTGGTTTCACAGACTTTAAACGAAGTCAAATTTCCTTGATTTGGGATTTTAAAATTAATCGGTGACTTGGGACACCATAAATTATTCTAAGTGGTGACTCTGAAATTAAATAAATAATCTCATTTTCGAATAATGTCACTTAACTTGAAAAAACTCCCTTATAGCCCCTATGGGTAAAAAGGAGGTGTGACAGCTCTGGCGACTCTGCTGAGGATCGAACCCAGAATCTCTAGTTCAGGGTTCAAGAATTCGAGCTTGTTAATGTGATTTTTACTTGGCTTTATTTATTGTTGATATTACTGTATTTTGTGGGCCTAATGTGCAAATTGCCATTTATTTACCGCTTTGATATTATTTGAACTGTATTAAACTGTTTTCTTACGCCTCTCTTCAGAGTCGTCTATAAAATGGTGCACATGTTCACATGGCCCGCTTTTCTATTAAAGGTCGTACAAAATAGAATGAGGATGGATCGGCCACTAGGCCGGATAGACTTTCGTGCTCCCGGTACGTTGCTCTCACCTTGGCTCAAATTGTCCTCTTGAGTATGCCAGGTCTAGAACACAACCCCAAGTTTAAATCTAAAATAACATAACCTCATGTCGGATCCCTAGTAGGAACATTTGTTTGCATCACATGCATTTGACTTTGGGGACTCAACAAAGGGGTTGGATCCGTCTAGGATAGGTGTACCCGAAATGAAAGACCATCCTAATGCATCTTACATGATATTTGTACATTTATTTTGCTTTGGCTTGTATGTTTACTGGCTAAGGAAAGAAAAACAACAGAAAAACTAAGAGTGAGGTAGGATATAGAGAATTTACCCGGTTTTGAAAACTCTGGTATTTGAAAATACCTCGAAACTCTGCAAAAAAATTTGAAACAAAAAGAGATAGGAAGAGAAAATATATTTCAAAACGAAAGTAAGTCAATATTATATTTTTCCAATTATGTCAAAACTCATCGAACTACGCGGGTCTGATTCTCACCGGATGTGAGATACATAGGCAAACTTCATCGGTGCCAATCCCAATTTTTTCAAACCAAATAAACAAAATGTGTCCATTGGTCAAAAAATAAAGCCGACCCAATTTCGGTTAAGTTCTGCATCGTTTTTGCCGGAATAGCCTTAGAACACATTACATTGTCGAAGGGCTATTTTTGCTAAGAACGGACATGTCTGTCAATAAATCATCACTTTTTCCAGAAAAGTATTTTACTTCGGCCTCAAAACTTTATCCAAAAGTAAGAAGGGACCACTATTGCAAAAATAATCGTTCTGGTTAATGTTGTGCAAATAACCACTTTTAAGTGATTTCTCTTTGAAAATTAAAAATTGGTTCTTACAAAAGAATCTGTTAGTCTGTCTTTCAAACTAGAGTCAACCCTAACCCTACCCGCTCATAGGTATAGAATGAATATCGTCCAGAATCCACCGTTAAATGTCGTAAAACAAGCTCCACTACAGCTTCAAATGTGGTGATTTGATTTGGACCAAGAAGGGCAATACTGGGTAGTTGAGCATCTAGGCGCTCTCACAGATATCATGAAAGTCAAGCCCCAGAATGATCTAATCAAGGCTTTAGTGACTTTTTGGGAACCTGTCTGCAATGTCTTCTGCTTCTCGGACTTCGAGCTCAGTTTGTTACATCCCGCATTTTCGTATGTTAATGTTTCGTCGTAAGTTAATCAACGTAAGTCCGGAAATGGGATTATTTTGAAATTATAAGCATCTTGTTATTTCAAACAAGTGATGAATAAATTCGTGAAAGTGAGAGTGGAAGCAAGTAAAAAAAATGAATTTTCGTCCATGTTTGGCATATTGGGGTAAAATGCGGTCTGAGCCATAATACCTGATATTTATGGACTAGTGTCATACAAGGTACCCTATGACCACGATAGTAGGATACGTTAAATGTATTAAAAGTGAGTAGTATTTTAAGTAATTTAAGATAATTCTTAATTATGTGAGTAATTAATTAATTATTGGGTAATGGGATATTATCTAGTTAATTAATAATTAGTGATAGATTAATTAAAATCTTTAGATAAAGACTAAAGTCTTTGGATGAGTTCAAATAGTAAGGAACGTGGCAGACTCCTCCTATTTTAACTAATGACTCATTAGTCATTTAGGATAGGTGTCACCTTGTTGATGACAAATTGATTGTTTTTCTGTTTCCATTCATCTTCTTTTGGTGTTTGTTGTGCCGTGGATGGCTTCAAGGAATGAAAAGAAATTAGAATCCAATTCAATCCTTTCTTTTGTGATTGAGTCCGTGGAAGGAGTAGAGCTAAATGTAGACATTAAAGCTTCATTTTGAATCTGAGAAATTTTGAAATCTAAATTGGACTATTGCTTGAAAGTTTAATTATTTTGAACCTACGAGTATTGAGTTTTAAAATGGAAATGAGTGTCATGATCCTAACCCCGAACCCAGATAAGACCAGTCAATTAAATCCAATTCACTTTTTAAAATAATTAAACAAATATAAAAGCAATCTAATCATGAATTAATGATAATGAGTAGCGAATATACAACCTAACACAGCTCTAACCGGGGCGCCACAAGTCACGAACATCTACTAGGATATAAATACAACTAAAAGCCTGGAGTGTACAAATACAGTCTACTGAAATGAAGAGAGAGAAAAGCAGTGCTGCGAACGCCGGCAGCTACCTTGCTAAACTCTAATGACTCTGCATCCGATCAGCCAAAACCCTCTACCGGGTGTATAAATACCTGAATGTGCACACAAGGTGAAGGGAGTAAAGTGAGTATGTGTAATAAATGTAAATAAAGACTAAAGGCAAGAAATCACGTAAAGCATACCAAGATGTTGTATAGAAGCAGTTCAAAACCAGTAAGAAAGCAGTGAAGCTGTAAAAATCTCTTAAAATATCTTAGCTCAGTTTAAACTTCTTTGAAAATGGCTTTTTCAACGGTTACACAAATGAATGCAAAGTAGTTAGTGCAGAGAAGCACAGTAATTCGCTCTGATTGCCTTTCCCCTACCGGAAATAAAATACTAAATCTCTAGATAATGCACTAAGTAAACCTCCCTTCAAGTCATTCACTGCCCCAACACGTAGGCAAACATCCTACTATCATATCAATACTGCGGAACAATCATTCATAGCAACATGGCAACTTGTGCCTAGACTCGGAGCTCTCAGAAGTACTGCTACTGAGCTGAAATGATAGAATATCCTTCCACAAGGCGACGATAATAGCTCAGACAACCCCACAAGGAGAAACACCCTGCACCACATTCGTAGTGCCATTACGATCCTTCAATTCTCGACTTATAACCAGCGGTTTGCGTCGCGTAAGATTAAGTAGGAAGGAAACAAGGGCATAAGCCTCAAGGAATCAAATCGCATGATGAGGAATCAAGAAGGGAAGTACTTCTAACAGCCTTGTAGCCTCCCGAAGATAAGTACAGACATCTCCATATTGATCCGTGAGACTCTACTAGACTTGCTCATGACTCGTGAGACCTAAAGGAACCTAGTGCTCTGATACCATGTTGTCACGACCCAAAATCCACTAACGGTCGTGATGGTGCTGGACTCCATTGTCAAGCAAGCCAATACTTAATAACTAGTAATTTCTCGTTTTAGATATTTCTGGATTCACTTATTTTATATATTTAAATAATAAAGAATAAATTCCACTGAATAAATAGTGATATCTTTAACAATTTCAAAATACTAACTACTTCCATAGACATCCCAGAACCCGGTGTCACAAGTGCATGAGCAATTACTAAGGAATCGAATAAAATACATTAATTATCCGGAATACAAATTGGACAGAAAGTAAATATAATATGCTGAAAGAGACTATACTGGTTGGGGGTCGCCTCGAGAAAATACAGCTCACCTAGTCCCCGTATCATCCATGCTGCTACACCAAGTGGGCCACTAGGAATACATGTTCTTGTGCAACAAAAATGCATAGCAAGTGTAGCATGAGTACGAAAACAACGTGTACCAAGTGAGTATCCCGTCTAATCTCGAAGAAGTAGAGATGAGAGGTCGACTTCGACACTTACTAGTGGTCCAATAATAATATATTATTAATCCGAATATCATGGATTTATTAAGAATGACAGTTATTTCAAATAAGTCACGAACAGGTAAAAGTTCCTTTTTATATTAAAAGTCTCCGGATTCATAATCCATTAGTTTTCAATTATCTCAAGGCTAGGAGGGCAAATATCAATATCAATAAATTTCAAGGCAAGAAATATAAGCATGCGCAAATAATGCAGAGGTTGTACGGCCCAATCCCACATAAATGTAAAATATCCACTGCTGAGGGTCGAACGGCGGCGAACCATAGATTCATCTATTACCCCGCTCGCAAATCATATATGTGACGCAATCAAATTTAAATAAACAATTACCCTTCTCGCGAATCATACATGCGACGCAGGTACACATAGAAATACATGCTCAAACAGCCAATTAAGAATTTATCGGGGAATATTTATCCAAATAAAAGCCAATTCTCCTTTAGCGATTTACGAAAATGAAGTTTAATCCTATTAGAAATTCATTTACCAATTCGATAGGATTTAAGCAATTCAACTGTCAATAAGATTACAGATATTCCAAGTACAACATGTCTTTGGGTCCTAGACTACCTGTACTTACACATATTAGTAGTTGCGCATGGACTCTCATCACCTTGTGCTTACATAGCCCCCACAAATAGGATTACATAACCAATTATTTCACCTATGGGGACAATTCCCTCTTACAAGGTTAGAAAGGAGACTCACCTCACTCCGAAGATCCATAATCGGCATTTCACGTTCTTCCGAAGACTCGAATCGATGAACAAAGCTCCAAAGCTAGCCAATAATAATAACAATCCATTAATATATACACAATTACCCTAATGATCCAATTTATAACAATTCCTAACCCCGATCGAAAAGTTAACAAAATTGCCCTTGGGCCCACATGCCCGGATTCCTAAATTTTTCGAAGATAAAGTTTACCCATGAACTCACGAACTCAACTATATGATTTTCTCTTAGTTTCATACCCAAAATCGTGTTCAAATTCCAAGAATATCAATTTTCTAGGTTTTCCCTCAAACCCCAAGTTTCTACAAATTTCATGCTTAAATCCGTACATAATCAAGGTATTTAACTCAAGATAGGTGGGGATAGCTTACCTTATCATTGATGATGAAAACCCCCTCTTGAAACCCTCCAAGAATTGCCCAAGCCAAGAGAAAAATGAGAGAAAATGGCCAAATCCCGATTTTTAAAATACTCACTGCCTCCAGTCCTTTCGCACCTGCGGTTTATTGATCGCTTCTGCAGTTCCGCAGGTGCGGACCAATTGCTGCTTCTGCAGTCTTCCCCCAAGCCTTCAACTTCCGCATCTACGCTTCTACTTCCGTAGGTGCGATCCCGCATCTGTGGTAAAATCACCGCATCTGCAGTCCCAACCTAGCCATTCATTTCCGCTTCTGCGGCTCCACACCTGCGGCCCTAGTTTCGCAGGTGCAATTACACCAGCAACCAGCAACTTCAGCCTTTTCCAAAATTCCATTTTCGATCCATTAACCACCTGGAATCCACCCAAGGCCCTCGGGACCCCAACCAATCATACCAACTGGTCCCAAAACACATTACGGACTTGCTCGAGGCCTCAAATCATATGAAACAACGCTAAAACCACGAATCGACCTCCAATCCAAGCTTTAAGAACTTTAGAATTTCAAACTTCTACTTTAGATATTTAATCCTATCAAATCACGTCCGATTGAGTTCAAATTTTACACACCAGCCATATTCGACATTACGGACATACTCCAACTTTCGAAATCGGATTCCGACCCCGATATCAAAAAGTCCAGTTCCAGTCAAACTTCTAAAAAACCTTCAAGTTTCTATCTTTAGCCAAATGACTCCAAAATGGCCCACAGACCTCCGAATCCACTTCCGATCGCGCTCCCAACACCGAATCACTCTTCGGAGCTATTCCCATACTCGGAACCCCAAACGGACATCGATAACACTGAAATGTACTTCAACCCAAACTTATGAAATTTCTTCCAAAATGCTAACTTCCACAATAGGCGCCAAAATGCTCTTAGGTCATCCAAAACCCGATGCGGGCATACGCACAAGTCCGAAATCATCATACAAACCTGCTGGAATATTCGAATCCCGATTCCGATGTCGTTTACTCAAAAATCCAATCCTACTTAATCTTTTCAACTTAAAGCTTCTGAAATGAGAATTCTCTTTCCAAATCAACTCCGAACTTTTCGAAATTCAATTCCCACCATGCGTACAAGTCATAATACCTAAAATGAAGCTGCTCATGGCCTCAAACTGCTGAACGATATGCTAGAGCTCAAAGCGACCGATCGGGTCGTTACATCCAGGACATGAGGATAGACGGCAAAACGCTTGTAAGAAGCGAGAAGGATGGAAAGTTAATCAACAACCTAAGATTGAAGGTACATGACCAAGAAGTGTGCACTTCTGAAGAAAAAGTTGTTTGCCCTTGAAAATGAAATGGTCCAGCAAACAAAAGATTTTAAGACAAAAAAAGAGCATTGCTACACTTTAATTTTCCAACTAGAAAAAAAGTGTGCAACAACTACAGGACCAAAACAACACTGACGCACAAGAATTGGAAGCCCGGGCACAGCGAATCGGGCGTCCGCTTTAAGAAAAAAGGAATTATTAGAACAAGGATCGAGGAGATAGTTGATTATGTAATGATGAAATGTCACGAATGTGAGGCCACGACTAGGTTTATGTTTTTTGATACTATGATGACCTTAGATCGCTAAGTAATATATGATTTATATCGTCTCCAAGAAGATATTACACAAAGGCCCGCACAAAAACCGGCTAATGTCCCGCAGGCTCCTAGAGTACTAGTAAATCTCTTATGTACTTTTAGTTTTCGGTTTTGAGTCAGTACTTTAATTTTCAAGCTGTGTTGTTGTTTATTTTGAGTATGTATGTTTCCTTTAATAGTCGCCAGTCCTTTAAGCCCCTATAATAGAAAAACCAAAAAGATTTTTGTTTAATGAAAAATTGAAAACCCCAAAATTTTCTTGTCTTTTATTCTACATTTATTCCCTAGACCACGTAATGATCTTATTCATGCGGCGTCGTGATACGTAGGCAATCCTCATCGGATTCGATCATAACTATAAAAACATGTTGAAATAAAAAAGCACAAACAAAGAAAAGATTCAGGATTTGAAAGTTGAAATAGCAAAGCCGAGATGAAACACACAGCTGTTGCAAAAGCATTTAGAAATACATTTAACTATTTAGGTGCATTGCATCCCCCAATGTGCGATTCCCTGTGTGTTAAATGTCTCAAACTAACCGGTTTGTTGTGTATGCTATTAAGAACAGGTTCTATTTTTAGGTGGTTGGTTTTGTGGTAACCTGGCTTTACACCCTTATTTCACGAGATCTAAATGAATTATCGTCATGACATCAAAAATTCACCTACCAATCATTAATCCCACCGAGGATAGCTCGGTATCGGTTATCCCAGTGACAAAATCAGCAACTGCTAAAGAAAACAGAGTACTGTGTTGCCGCATGATGGAGATGTGGGACACCTGGTCTAATGTTAAAGAACCTCCCAGTGCAATTCCTGGGTTCCTTGAGTTTCTTCCAAGGACAAGCAGAACCACCAACGTCCCTATTCCTATGACCAAACCATTCACTCCATTTGGGTACCCCACCATGTCAGCTAATTTCACTAGTATGCCTTCTGAGATTCGCCTGCAGGCACCATTTTCGGGAGTATCTTCTATAGTGTTCACTGCACCAACAGTCTCTACTGTAGCACAACCAACACTGCCTCGACGAAGCTTCGAACCATCAACTTTCACTTTCCAAGCACCCCAATTCCAATTGGAAACTGCTCGTGTTAATCCAAACTTCTATCCTTCCCACCCACAATATGAGTCTCCCATAGAATATGAGAAAGCCGTGAAGAATCCTGAACAAGAAGAGATAGCACGCAAAATGAAAAGCATTTAAAAAAACCTCAAGAATATGGAGGGCCTAAGTTGCCAGAAGAGTGTGTCATATGTTGATATGTGCATGTTCCCTCACGTACATTTACCCATTGGCTTTAAAATGCCAAATTCGAGAAATACAACGGGCATGGAGAGTCGATCGCCCATTTAAAAAGATATTGCAATCAGCTGAGAGGAGCAGGTGGGAAGGAAGAACTTCTGATGGCCTACTTGGTGGAAAGTTTGACCGGAATTGCTTCGGAGTAGTATATGGAGCAAGACATCTCCCATTGGCACATATGGGACGACCTGGCCCGAGATTTTGTAAGGTAGTTCCAACACAATGTAGACATAGCTCTGGAAAGAAATTCTTTGTCCAACCTCAAAAAGAAAGCTTTGGAAAGATTCTGAGAATACACTATCAAATGGCGTGAACAATTGGGCTAGATTATAACACCCAATGGATGAGGCCGAGATGGTCAGTGTCTTCTTATAGGCCCAAGAGGCCGATTATTTCTAAAACATGATGTCTGCGATGGGCAAACCGTTCGTGGAGGACATAAAGATTGGAAAAATGGTAGAAAACAGCCTGAAAGCAGGCCACATCATGAGTCAATCAGCTATAAGACCCACTTCCTAAGCCATCCAAAGCGTATAGGGAGGTTTAGCAAATCGAAAGAAGAAAGAATAAGGAGCCATGATGGCTTCAAATTTGAGAAACTCTCGTCAACCACGGGGTTATTTTCGTTCCACTTCCAAGGCCCCACCAGGATGCAGAATATGCTATGGGTCATCATCCTTATGCAGTAATGAATGCTCAACCATACACCCGCCACAACAACATTACAATCAGAACAGAGCTCCACCTCTAAGAAACAAACCTCCTCACCAAGCCTTGTATAATCCACGTCCACCACAAAGTAATTACCAATATAACACCCGTCCCTGTGAACCACCTAGAAAAGCTGACTTCACATCCATTGGTGATTCATATTCCAGCCTCTTCCTAAAATTAGTCCAAATAGGCATGTTGCAGCCTGTACCTCCAAACAAACAGACAGACCAGGTACCAGGTGCGTTTATCATTCCAGGGCGGAAGGGCATGACACCAAAGATTATTGGACCCTTAAGAGAGCAGTCAAGAACTTGATAGAAAAGAAGCGGGTAGTGCTAAGGGACGAGGAAGTCCCTAATGTAACCAACAACTCGTTACCGGCCCACACCAATGGGACGATCATCGGGATGATTTGTGAAGATAAAGAGTTTGACCCTGAACTAAAAGCTATTATTTCTATTGCTAATGTAGAAAAGAAACCTAAAACAGTGGTAAAACATGTCAGAGATGAAAAGAAGATAGATTCCACTTCCCAAAATACAGAAAAGGTGGTAGAAACAAAGAAAAGAGCCATACCAGCTAAAGATGCCATTCTCTACGTCCCAAGAGCCCCTAGGAAGGGACAGCTCATATTAAGCCCTCCTAAAAGATTTGAACAGAAGAAAGCCATACTGAATATGTAAAATATGTATGTACCAAAAGGGACTTACGTGGCGCGGAGGCCAATAATTCCACCCAGTTTGGATGAGCCTTTGGTCATCAGCCGTGCACCGCAGAATCCCATGAGAGACCCCATTGTCATCCCTTGGAACTATAATAAGACAGTGGTCACATATAAAGGAAAGGAAGTTATGGGAGATGTAAATGAAATGAACCAATCTTAGAAGTATCATAACCTAGAAGAATTGAACAAAACAAAGTAGAAACGGTTTCCACTCAAGAAGTCGGTTAATGCTGAAGAAGCGGAAGAATTTTTCTGGAAGATGAAAATCTCAGAGTATGCTCTAATTGATCAACTTAGAAAGACTTCTTCCTAAGTTTCACTTTGGTCTTTGCTAATGAGCTCAAATGAACATCATAAAGTGCTTCTAAAGACGTTGAATGAGGCGTATGTTCTGGTTGAAACCATGGTTGAACAGTTGGAAAGAATGGCGGAGTGATTTTTTGAAGTCAACCGAATCTCCTTCAGCCTAAATGACTTGCCTCAAGAAGGAGCCGCCCAAAAATAAAGCCCTTCATTTGACTGTCAAGTGTGAAGGATATTATGTGAAAAGGGTAATGTTAGATGGTGGATCTGGAGTTGACATTTTCCCTCTATCAATATTACAAATGATGGAAATTGGGACTGAAAGGATTACACCCAACATTGTTTGTACGTGCTTTCGACGGTGTCAAGCGGGATACGATAGGGGAAATTTACCTGGTCCTAACCATTGGCCCTGTAGATTTTGAAGTAACATTGCAAGTTCTAGATATGGACACTTTCTATAATTTTCTCTTGGGAAGACCATGTATCCATACCGTGGGAGTCGTGCCCTCTACTCTCCACCAAATGGTTAAGTTCGAGCATGAAAACCAAGAAATAATGGTCCACGGAGAAGGTGAACAATCAATCTATAGGGACCCGTCAGTCCCATGCTTGGAGGCTAGAGAGGGTAGTGAACACATCATCTACCAAGCTTTTGAGATCGTGGTCACAGACCAATGCGAGGAAGGAACCCCATGTCCTCCATCCTGCTTATCGAATACATCAATCATGGTTTTTAGTAAAATGATCAAACATGGGTATAAGCCCGAGAAAGAGCTCGGGGTATCATTACAAGGCATCACAAAACACGTCACTTTGACTGTCAGCGAGAAATTCTTTGGCATAGGTTTTCAAGCTAATAAGTCTGATGTAAAGTGGGCCAATGAACGTAAGAAAAATGGATGGGCCCTGCCTCATCTAGTCCTACACATCGCCAGGTCTTTTGTTAAGCAAAGGTACATAGAAAAAGAAGAAGATCCCTTCACGACCAAATAAATTGAGGACATCTGTCAGGCAATGAGGCAAATGTTGTAAGAGGTTCACAAGGTCCAACCGGGCGAAGGCTCATGAACTGCTGAGGTGCAATACATGGGGCCAAATGCTAAACTTCAAAAATTGGAAGGCTACTCCAATCCCTGTCAGATGGGAATCCCGGTAGTTCAGTCTTGCCATCTTTTCTGCATTCTGATTTATTTCAGGGTGTAACTCGAATGTTTTTAGTTTGTTGGCTTTTAAATTCCCATTAAAACCCTCATATATTCAAATTCAATGAAATGAAATCAATATTTCATCATGTATGAATCTCTTTCTATTACTCTTTTTGATTTTGTTATTTTTCTTATCTTTCTCTTTTAAGTCTAATAATGCGGAGTTAAATAACATGACATGCTTGCAGACGTCATGCCCAGATCCTAAAATGTTGTCTAACTATGAAATAATGAATCAAGAACCAGAATATGATGAAGATGAGGCTTTTAGGGAAATAAATCGAGAATTGGAACAATTTGAGAATAAGCCTAATCCAAACCTAAATGAAACCGAGCCTGTTAATTTGGGCAGTTTTGAAGAGGTAAGAGAAACTATGATAAGCATTCACGGCAATGAAAGCACTAAAGATGCATTGATCCAACTTTTGTTCGAATTCAAGGACGTGTTTGCATGGTCCTATGATGATATTCCAGGACTAAGTGTTGATTAGGTAGTACATAAATTGAAAACTTATCCTGGTTGCCCACTTGTCCAACAAAAGCAGAGAAAGTTTAAGACGGACATCAGTGATAAGATTAAGGAAGAAGTCACAAAACAGTTAAAAGCTGGTGTGTTTCGAGTGGTTCAATACACCACATAGTTGGCTAATGTGGTCCCAGTACCAAAGAAGGATGGGAAAACCCGAGTGTGTGTTGATTATCGAGATTTGAACAAAGCAAGCCCGAAGGACAATTTCCCATTGCCAAATATCCATATTCTTGTCGACAATTATGCCAAACATGAGATACAGTCTTTCGTGGATTGCTACGCTGGGTACCACCAGGTTCTAATAGATGAAGAAGATGTAGAAAAGATAGCATTCACCACACCCTAGGGAAGTTACTATTATCGGGTCATGCCGTTTGGTTTAAAGAATGTCGGGGTAACTTATATGAGAGCTATGACTGCCATCTTCCATGACATGATGCATCAGGAAATTGAGGTGTATATGGATGATGTGATCATTAAATCTAGAATGCAGGATGACCATGTGTGGGATATGAGAAAGTTCTTTGAGTGTCTACGCAAGTATGACTTAAAGTTAAATCTAGCTAAATGTGCATTCGAAGTTCCATCTGGGAAACATCTGTGGTTAATAGTCAGTCGGAGGGGTATCGAGTTAGATCCAACGAAGATAAAGTCTATTCAGGATTTACCACCTCCGAGAACCAAGAAAGAGGTCATGAGTCTGTTGGGAAGATTGAATTACATCAGCAGGTTCATTGCTCAGGTGACTACCACATGTGAGCCCATATTTAAGTTATTGAAGAAAGATGCGACAATTAAATGGACGGATGAGTGTCAAGAAGCTTTTGATAGAATCAAAGAATATTTGTCAAATCCGCCTGTGTTGGTTCTGCCTGAGCCTGAAAGACCTTTGTTCTTGTACTTGACAGTCTTGGAGAATTCTTTTGGTTGTGATCTCGGGCAACATGATGCTACCAGGAAGAAAGAGCTAGCCATATACTACTTGAGCAAGAAATTTACTGGTTATAAAGCCAAATACACTCTGTTACAAAGAACTTGTTGCGCCCTAACTTGGGTCGCCAGAAGGTTAGACATTATCTGTTAGCTTACACCACATATCTCATAACCAGATTGGACCCTCTGAAGAAAAATATTCAAAAAATCAATGCCCACGGGAAGGCTAGCAAAATGGCAAATCCTGCTCACTGAGTTCGACATTGTCTATGTCACCCACACCGCGATGAAAGCTCAAGCCTTGGCGGATCACCTAGATGAGAATCCAGTTGATAATAAATGCCGACCCCTGAGTACTTAATTTTAGGACGAGGAAGTAAACTCAGCTGAAATAATTTCAGAAGACACCAATGCTTGGAAAATGTTCTTCGACGGAGCTGTAAATGCAAAAGGTGTCGGGATCGGGGCAATATTGATTTCTCCCACTTGTCAGCACTATGTTGCCATAGCCCGATTTCAGTTCTTCTGTACAAACAAAATCGTTGAGTATAAAGCCTGTATTATGGGTATGAATATAGCAGTTGATATGGATGTAAAAGAATTGTTAATCATAGGAGATTCTGACTTGATTATTCGGCAAGCTCAGAGTGAATGGGAAACTATAGACATTAAGCTTATCCCATACAGGCAACATGTGGAAGATATTAGCAAACGGTTCAAGTCTTTTGAATTCAGGTACATCCCTCGATTCCACAATGAGTTAGCTGATGCGCTAGCTACCTTGGTGGCAATGCTGCCATATCCGGGTAATGTCATATTGACCTATTGGAGATTCAAATTAGAGACGGACATGATTATTGCAATATAGTCGAAATAGAACTAGATGTTCAGCCATGGTATCATGATATTAAAATGTTTTTAAAAACAAAGGAATACCCCGAGCAGTCCAGTGGAGAGCAAAAGAAAACCATTAGGAGGCTTGCTAGCAGATTCTTCTTAAGCGGAGAAGTTTTCTACAAAAGAACTCCAGATCTAAATCTTTTGAGGTGCGTAGATGCCTAAGAGGCTGGAAAGATCATGAACGAAGTGCATTCGGGAGTATGTGGGCCCCACATGAACGGGTATGTCCTCGCAAAGAAAATTCTTCGGGCGGGTTATTATTAGATGAACATGGAAAAGGATTAACCATGATTGATGAAAAGCGGATAACCGTAGTCTACCACAGGCAGTTGTATCAACAAAGAATGGCCCATGCCTACAACAAGAAAATGCATCCTAGAAACTTCGAAGTGGGGCAACTCGTTCTAAGATGTATTCTCCCGTATCATGAGCAAGCAAAAGGAAAATCTGCTCCAAATTGGAAAGGTCCATATATTGTAAGAAAATTGTTGCCCAAAGCAGCATTGTATTTGGGAGACATCGAAGGAAATGATCCCGAAACAGCTGTTAATGCTGATACGGTCAAAAGGTATTATGTTTGGCCCTATTACGCGATTTTAATACTCTCCAGTTGGGATGACGAAGGATTTCATTTCTCGCTACCCAAATACTATCAACCCTTTGCAAACCCTTTGAGTCGGTTAATCTTCTTTGATTACCCTCTTTGGAACCAAGAAGTTGTTAAAAAAAAAGCAAAACAAAATAAAAGAAAAACAAAAACAAAAGTTTTCCTTGAACTACGTTTGACTTGATTCCGAAAGGATACGTAGGCAGTCTCTCTCTGGGGTTCAACCACACCAAAACAAAAATCCGCATTTCCCTAAAATTGAAACTGGGGCAGAAGTTACAATGATCCAGCGATGGTTTCAACTGGAAAGTTCCAAAGTTGTAATTCAATCCAAATTCTTTTTACCCCAAAATCCTACTCAAGTCCTTCCGATCAATAGGTAAAGATGTTCAAAATTGGAGAATATGGTTACTTGGATAAAATACAATCAAATGAGGGAAATAGAATGAGAGAGTCCTATTGGTGAAAACCACACGGGCACCATAGGGCGATGGTAAGTAGAGAAATTAAAAATGAGAGAGTCTCGGAAGTGAAAACTCGCAAAGAGCACTATCAGGTGACGGTGAGAAGAAAAATGAGAGATGTCAATTGGTGAAAACTCGCAAAAGGGCACCACTGATCGAAAAGGGGATCCTCACAGCCATCGGTACCGACAGAGTCCTAGCTACATTTTTCAATTTTGAGGTGTAAGTTACGATGAGTTTATGAGAGTTGGTCGATTTACACAGATCATGTATCCAGTCCAAGAGGCATGTCATGTTCATTAAAGTCCACATGTACTATAGATAAGTCTTTCTTTCCTTTCCCCAAAAGGGACACCTCTCGTTTAAATTCATTATCCTTTCTATTGTTTATTTTTCTTCGAATCCCTTTCGATCTAATTCTGGTTCCGAAGTTAAAACAAAGAAAAGATAGCAAGATTGGTTTACAGGGTTTTGTTTGACAAAAGCCAATATTCAAGAAAGCACCCAGCCTCAGCAGGTGTATCAAGTCAGACCTTGACTGGCCATGATGGTCGATGCTTCAAAGTCAAAAACTCTTGAAAAGAAAGAAAATCAAAGTCAAATGCCCATAAAAGCAAAATAAAGTGGAAAATGGTTAAGTCCCACATGATTAACCATCATGTTAAAGTTTTAGAAAAGTCAAGATCCCCAGGTTTACGAATGAAACCAATCCCCGACAAGCAAGCAATGGAGATCTTTATCGAAGAAGTCGGCCGAGATCAAGTGATTAAAATGCTCAAGGCCACAAAATCAACCACTATTTCAAACTGACAAATTGTTCTTTGTTTGAAAAATAGGAAAAACAGGTGTAATTCAAAGCAACCTTGCAAGAAGCAGGTGCAACAAAAACAAACCACGCAAAGACTAAAATGGTTCTACAGCAATAGTCAACCCAAAAGGGAAGTTCCCTCAAAATTCTTTACTCATTCTCTTAAATAAAAGATGATGAAAAGTGAAATGCAAATAAAGAAAAGAAGAAAAGAAATGGTAGTATAGGGTCACCAATCCCTAATTGCATCTTTTCCAACATAGGGTCCCACTCCCTAGTTGATGCTAGCATAACCTGATGACTTTTTCAATATAGGGTCCCACTCCCTATTTGATGCCAGCATAGCCTGATGACTTTTCCAATATAGGGTCCCACTCCCTAGTTGATGCCAGCAAAGCCTGATGACTTTTCCAACATATGGTTCCACTCCCTAGTTGATGCCAACATAGCCTGATAACTTTTTCAACATAGGGTCTCACTCCTTAATTGATTCCAGTATAACCTAATGACTTTTCCAACAGAGGGTCCCACTCCCTAGTTGATTCCAGCATAACCTGATGACTTTTCCAACATAGGGTCTCACTCCCTAGTTGATACCAGCATAACCTGATGCCAGCATAACTTGATGCCAACATAGGGTCACCACTCCCTGGTTGATGCCAACATATGGTCTCCATTCCCTAGTTGATGACAGCATAACATGATTCCAACATAGGGTCACCACTCCCAAGTTGATTCCAACGTAGGGTCTCCACTCCCTAGTTGATGCCAGCATAACCTGATGCCAACATAGGGTCACCACTCCCTAGTTGATGCCAACATAGGGTCTCAACTCCCTAGTTGATGCCAGCATAACCTGATACCAGCATAACATGATGCTAACATAGATTCTACATTCCCTAGTTGATGTCAGCACAACCTGATACCAGTATAACCTGATGCCAACATAGGGTCACCACTCCCTAGTTGATGATTTTCCAACAATAGGGTCTCCAATCCATAGTTGATTTTACTTTTAGACTTACGATCTCCACTCCCTAATCTCTTTTTCCCAAGGATATACAATCTTGATTTTTATTGCTTTCAATAATGAAATAATATAGAGTTTTGGTTAAAAATAACTCACGAAATTTTCCTAGTAAAAACTGGGACAGAAAAAATTTCATTCGTTTCATTTGTTTTGATTTCTGAGTAGGTTATACCTTAAAGTACTAGGTTCGAGACCACCAAAAGAAGAAGTCTCAATCTAGAATAAAAGAAAAGAAGAAAAAAAGAAAGGTTAAACTCAAAGTAAAAAAGCGGACAAGATATGGACAAGATTGAAGTCTCCAGTTTGCATGTCTCGTCTTGATCCGAAAAAGATGAAGAAGATTGAACCAGCACTTGCAGCTAACAAGCATCAATATCCAAATCAAAGTCTGTGTAAAGAACCAGTCAAAACTCAAGACCAAACTCCAAAAATTTGCAGATAGAAATCTTGTAACTCGAAGCTAATAGGTTTAGTTAGTTCTTTTCATTTTTACTTTGGTGTAATAAGGAGTTCAGCAGTAGTAACAGCAGTGAAATCACAGCTTCCTAGCAGTCCCAGCTACCAAAACTTTCAAAACAACACTGACTTAATTCCTTTACAACCAAGGATATGTAGGCAACCTTTGAAGCAAGGTTCGGTCAAACTTTTTCAAAACGGGTAAAAATTTGTTCGTGATTGCTCACTTTATCTTTACTCGTAAACTCTTCATGTTTGCGAGCAAAGGGGGACAGCTGTGAGCATGTAATTTTTACCCTAACAAAATATTCCTGCAAGATTAATAAATAAATTAGCCCTATTTATTTTAAGATTTTTGTTTTTAAGATTTTTGGTATTTATTTGGAATTATTTGCATTTTTAGTTGCATTTTTCATTTTTTTAATTTACGAAAACTAACAAAAAATAATTAAACCTTCATCATCTTGAATTATTAAGTTTTAAATTTAGTTTAATGCCTAATTATATTTTTAATTACTTCATTAAAAAAATCACAAAAATTATTTATTCTTGACATTATTTTTAGTTTAGTATTAAATTAAGTAAGTTTTCCTTTTTAAATTTAAGATTGACTAATTGTGCAAATAATACAAATAGATAAATAATTAAATTTTATAACTTAGGATAATTTAGTACCTAATTTAGAGTTTATTTAAATTAATTAGTTTTTAAAATTAAAGAAAAGGGAGTCTTGGCCAAATACTAGCCCAAACCCCAAACATAACCCAAAAAACCCAAGCCCAAACCCTTTAGACTCGGTCCGCCCACCTTCTCCCTCCACTCAATCTTGGTTGTTGATCTCTAATAGATCTGACGGTCTGGAACTCCCTCCCCTTTTAATATAAAAATGTCCTAAAACCTTCACCCCCCCCCTCCCCATTTCCAAACTCCCCATTCTCTAACATCTCTTTCTCTCAAATCACTAAACCCTAGTTGCCCCTCCTCTCCTTCCCTCTCTTCCACCGCCATTCCATGGGATGGCGGTGCCGCCCGCCGGAATTCTCCACCGGCGGTAGCCAACCTCCAAAAAAACCCCAAAACAACTTCAATCTACTCCTCTTCTCTTCCTCTACCTCACCCCACCAACCAAATCCACAAAACACCAACGCCTCTACAACCAAATAGGGCCGAATACCCTACGACACCCTAACCCCGCCGCTGGAAATCGCCTATGGCGGTGGTGGACCTCTAAACTCACTCAAAATCACCCAATACCCTCCTTTCATCCTCCTAAACCTCATTTTACCAACCAAATCCCCAAAAACTCAACCAAAATCCGTAGATCTTAGATCTAAAAGGGCCGAAACCCTAGATCCACCCTCTTTTCATTTTTCTAGTCCGTCTAAAGATCCTCAGGCTAAGAACCCCTTTCACAGGTCTCAAATCTCTGATAGGGGTCTTGCCATGAGGATTTTTCCTCCGGCTAGATCTGTTTTAAAACCCTAAAATCAACCTAGCCGCATAAAAAATCCTCCTGCCAAGATCTCCCATCAAGGATCTCAGATACCAAATGGGAGTCTTGGCATGAGGGTTTTTTCACGGTTAGATTCATCTTTAATTTTTGCTATTTTTTGTTATTTTCCGCCTTTATTAATTTTATCTACGCATTTGTTATTTATTTTTGTTACTTACGTATTTTTTTGTTATTTCTGTTATTTTTCGCATTTCTGTTATTATTCTATTATTTTTTGTGTTTTTATTTATTATTATTATTCTTATTATTTTGTTCTATAATTAATTAACTAATTTTTAATTAAAAAATATATAAAATTAGTGTAATCGTATTTTGTTAGTTTTTATATCTTTATGTATTTGTTATTTCGTTTGCATTAATTAATTAATTAAATTAAATAGATTAATCAAGTGAAAAGTAAAAAAAAAAGAGAGAAAAAAGTGTTACATTATTTTTCTTTCTTTCTATTTCGTTTTGTTAATTATTTCCTTTTTTTATTTCTGTTAATTGGTTGGGCCTGGCTGAATAGACAGGCCCGTTGCTTTGTTATTTTATTATTATTGTTTGTTTATTCCCATTGTTAAAATCGGGCCTGGATAAATAGATAGGCCTATAGCTTTGTTATTGTTTTTCAATTATATTTGTTGTTAAAATTGGGCCTAGCTAAATAGATAGGCCCATAGCTTTGTTAAAAGTTTAAAAGCTCAAGCTCTTCAGGCCAAGAGTCACCTGACTCGGGCCTAGAACCAATATGGTTCTGAGGTTCCGAGATCTATAAGGGTCAATTTTGGAAACCTAGTTCTAAAAATCATTAAAAAAGTGCTAGAACTTTCTAGAATATGGACAACTGTCCCAATGCTGAGTAGGAAAAAAGGATAAGATCTAAAAATATCCGGAATAGGACAATTGTCTATTTTCTGAGATAAGGAAGGTACTAGAAATTGGACATATGTCCATTTCTGTAAAGAAAATGCTATTTTTCCTAATTTATAGGGAATTCTGACAGTGTATTTGTACCTTAATTCTTATCCCTTTTCACTCCTTCACTCTATAAATACAATCCTTCTCTTCATTATACACACAAGTTCATACACTAGAAAACAGAGATAGACAGACTTAGACATACATTTTGGGAAATTTTTTCTTAATTCTGTATTGTTTTTTGGATTCTCTTTCTGCACTGCTGCTGCCAAGGTATTTTTCTTAACAAATGTAAAGTTTCTTTCTTTTGTTAAATCATGACTTGGATTTGTTGATAAATCTGTAATTTCTTTGAGTACTGCATGAATCATGTTAGTTTGAAGTTGTTTGGTTGAAGAGTTATGTTGTAAATTAATGTACACTTCTTTAGGGAAATATATTAGTGTTAAAAGTGTTCTGAAAATTGTAAAATCTATTTAAAACTTCATACATTATAAAATCTGTATGTTTGTATGCAACAGTATTACATAGATCATTTTCTAGAAATTCTGTTAGAATAGAAATAGGCAGTTTGGTAATTATTATTCAGTTATCAAAAAATATAATAATTTAATTTTTACCGCATTATCTTGTGTGTTAAATCAGCTTAATAGATTAGCAACTTTACCATGCTATTTTTAATAATTAAATAATTCTGATTGTTGTTAGCCTAAAGTCATGAAAATCATATTTTTGCAAGTAAATTAAATGGTAAACATAATACATTTTCAGGCCCAAAACCAATTGGGTTTGTGGAATTGTGTTCTAATTTTTTTTACTAAAACAAAATGAGTTGATCAGCGACCTTTACATTTCAAGATTTTTGAAATACAAGTAAATTTAAAATCATCATTTCGAAAATAAAGACTTAGGCAAATCAGTAGGACGATTGTCCAAAATTTAAAGAAATTTCAATTTATTCAAAAACTCTTTTTACTTCTGTTTTAAAAGATAAACAAAACATAAGTAAGACTTTATAAATGTCATTACAAATTTTATCTCAAATTCTCTCTTTCACACAATATATGTCTTGGGCTAGGGTTCATTTGGACTCAACCTTTGTTAGGACCCAAACTTCAAAACCTGGGCCTGCTTGGCATTTAATAAATAAGTTGCCCCATTTGATCAAATAAGTATCTCATATAGTATTAAACCTTTACACCTAGCTACATGATGTAGAATACTTAGAGACATAATCACAACTTTAGGTACACTTTTAAATTAGATTAACTATTACAATTATGTATACGCATGCGTGGCATAGTTTTGATTCCAAGGTATATGTTTGTGTGACCATGCTTAAACATTTTTTTTAAATGTCTTAACCGAATATTCGTAGAAATGCTTTAGGCGCGAGTTTTGAATTGTTATTATGATTACGTTTCTCTAAAATAAATTCAAAGTATGTGTTCGCACAACTTTGACTAAGCCTTTTTCTTAAATAAACTAAGATTTAGGAATTGAGTATACATACGCGTAACTCATCTTAAGTTAATTTCTTAAATATGGATTATTCAAGTGATTGATAGTGGTAAAAAGTAAAATTAACATAGGTCCTAAAATGAGTAATTAGACAATATAAGCCAAGTATAAATTGCTAAGCGACCGTGCTAAAACCACGGAACCCAAAAATGCCTAACACCTTTTCCCGAGTTAACAGAATTCCTTACCTAGTTTTTCTGGTTTCGCAGACTTTAAACAAAGTCAAATTTCCTCGATGTGGGATTTTAAAATTAATCGGTGACTTGGGACAGCATAAATTATTTCAAGTGGCGACTATGAAATTAAATAAATAATCTCATTTTTGAATAATGTCGCTTAAATTGGAAAAACTCCCTTATACCCCCTTACAAGTAAAAAGGAAGTGTGATAGTCACTACCTTCAGTCCAAATGTTAGAATTGTTACTTATTGAGTTGGTTGTACTCATGCTACACCCTGCACCTCGTGTGCAGATCCAGGTGCTTCCGGTCATGGCGGCTGCTGAGTGAGGAGTTGGGATCTCGGGAGACTATCAAGGCAGCTACATGGCATTCGCAGGCCTTGACTCTCCTTCGTTATCTGTACTTGTATTTCAGTTATTATTCCGTAGACTTTGTAGCAGATGTTGATATTCAATTTTTCCCTATATATTTTCAATATTAAAAATAATTTCAAAATAGCATATATATATATATATGCATATATAAGCATGTCCAAGTGTTTTATTATTTTTCCCATAATTTTTAAGGGTTTTAAATTGATTTATTTCCCTTTTTTATCCATAAAATCCCCAATAATTATTTCCAAAATTATTATCTTAACAATTCATCTATTGGACTTTTATATTTATGCCAAAATACGGCTGAGGTAATATTTACATATTTTTTACAATTTTATTTAGTATTCTTAAAGCTAAATTGCACATAATTGCAATATTGGCCCTTTTAAGGTTTAATTATGTTTTGTACGCATAAAATCGGGCTTTATATTTTTAAATTATTATTTATGTGTTATAAATCATTTTAGTACTTTCAATTTATGTTCAGAAAACTATTTACTATATTTTAAAAATTAAAAAGAAAAAAAGGCTATTTAAATCAGCCCATTTGTATTTCAATTATAGCCTAAATTAGACCCCAAATCCCCGGCCCAATTTTGATTTAAACCCGACCCTAACTCTTTTAAAACCAACTCGTATCCCTACTACCTCATTTAATCTAGGTCATTGATCATTCAGATCAACGGCCACCATTTCACCTTACCATTAATAGCCTCAAATGACCCCCTAACCTAAATTATTTCTCACCAGTCTGCCGCCCTTGAATCCCCTCTCCTCTCAAACTCTCTCTGAAAGCCTAAGGCTAACCCTAGCCGTCGCCACCCAAATCCACCCTAAACCCCTTCAATCCTCACTCAATCTATGGACTCCCAAGGTTGTTTGAGACGTGTACTCGTCTCCTATGTCTCCTTGTGGCCTGCTTTCATGATTCCGTGGAAAAATCTCAAAGAGATCGAATGTAGATCCTGTTCGACTTCTGTCTATAGTCTTTTTCCGGCCATCCATGGCCGATCAAGTCAGATCCATGGCTTTTCTGGCTAGATCGGTAACTTTTCAAAGTTTTTCTCACTTTTCTGGGTTCTCTGAAACCTTAACCTTTAAGATCTTTTGACTTTCTTTCAGATCTATCTTAGATCTGTGTATGTTATGAGCCTCTTAAGTGTTTTCCTCAAAGCTTTTCCAATTTTTTCAAAGCGACTCTTCGTCTTCAAAAATTAGGGTTTCTTAAACTCTTTTTAAAAGATCTCTTCTCCGATTTTCGATGTTATTTTATGATTTTACTATGTTTAAATGATTTGCTTATGTTTTTCTTCTACTTGATTCATCGTGTTAAAACCCTAAGTGTTTTGGTTCTATCCGGAGTTCTGAAACTCTTTTTGTTTATTTATGCTTGGTTCGATTAAGTTCTTTGTGTTTGAATCCTTTTCCTTGTTTGACTTGTCTGATTCTGAGTTCTTACCATTTTTTAACTCGACTATTGTCAAAATCCTAATTTCTTAAAAAGTTTTCCTCACTTATTATTGTGAGTTTTTTACTTGTTTCTGACTTTCTTTACCTATTAGACTGGTTTCTTCACTTTGGTTCTACGTATGAGCCATGACTGCTTGACCTTGTTGATTACCATGCTTTGAATAGTTCTTAGTCTATTCATGTAACTCCTGTATGTTTATGTTCATCTAGTTCGATCTTTTTTGTCAATATGTTCGACCCTGCATGTCTAATACGCCTGTTCATTCTTTTCTATTTATATGTTGAAGTACAGAATCATGACCATTTCTTGATTGATCTTGATTTCCTTAAGTTATGACTGATTGCAAAAGTTTTCTTATAAACCCTAATTTTACTTATTTGTTTAAATTTATTGATTCCTTTCCTTTATTTGCCGTAATGTTTTACCCCGCTGAATCCTTTCCCTATATATTCTGTACCTAGACTCAATTATATACTCTATATTTTTACTATCCCTTATATGGTAAGAAATCAATCTTCCTCACACTGATTTTATTTCCTTAATTATCCTGTTAGTATCCGTTAAGCAGTAACTCTTTGACTAAAGGGAAGTACTTGTATTAATAGGATTCTGATTGTGATTATTGTCATATTTGTGTTAAACCTTTACTTGTTACCTTATTTTCTACTCATTTTCAAAGCTATAAAACCCCTAACCTCTCTTCTTTAAAGACACGAACAATTAAGTTCAAAAACACACAATTACACACTCAAAACTCGCTCTTTCTTTACTGCTACTTGTGTTACTACTTTGTCTAGCCGGCTGAAAGCCAAGTATAGACCGTGGAATCCTACTTGCTTTACCTTTCTACACTTTGCTTTTCTCAACTGATATGTCCTAGTTAATTTTAAAGCCTCAACAACAATATGCTTCTTTAATTGTTTCAGCTTCTCTCATTCTTGTTTACTTCTACTTGTGGTTCTGTTATGAAACCTGCAGTCTAGTTAAATTTCCAGCATGCTATAATGTCTCCCCTTCCCCTTTAGATTAATGCACTCCCCTATGTGTGTTTCAAGGCATACTTTGTCAGTCATTTATTTTGTACCTGCCATCCCAAGTCCCTATCCCTTCAACGTGCTTATGTTCTTTTTGACTAGCCTGGGATCATGCTAGTATCAGCGATTCCTGTGCATGTACAACTAGTCCTAAGACCCTTGATGGGGTTATGTGTTTACAGTCAAGTGTTTGTGTGTACCAAACACCTTGACTCCTATGTGTGACTACTAATTCTATGTGTGATCCCATCTTGGGAGTTTGAGTTTTGTTTACTACTATAACTGTTTTTCAATCATCTCTGTTACTGATTACTTTTAAAGTGGACTTGCCAGTCAAGTTTTTTTTAAAAACAAACTCTTTTTCAAACTATGTCAAGCACTCTCACCTACTCTTAGAATCTAGGCTCTGCCCCTTTTGTGTGAGCCTTGCCTTGGGACCCTTGAGCTCCCTCTGAACTTGGACACCTAAGATTTGGCCCTTCCACACTGCACTCATTCTATTTGGTTATGCAAATCTAGGTGTGAGCACTGTCCGAGATCCCTTGAGGTCCTTAGGGAACTCTGACATACCTAGATATGAGAAAGGCTTTGGAACAATAGTGGCTTTTTAGGTGGTTCATTACATAACTCAGAGAGGAAGTCAAGATCAGGCTTCATATGGTCAAAACTTCTTATTTTTGCACTACTTTTGTAATTCAACCATTTGGTATGTAATAATTTATAAACAATTATGGGGTTGGCTAGTGAAAAGGGAATGGGTAAATATGCATGCTTTAGCTATCAAAAGGGTAGAAAGCATGTTACTAGGTTTACATTCCTACTTGCGCAATAGAAACCATGCCTAGGACTCATTTCATACATTAGAGATCATGCTCCTTTGGATTTACACTTACTGTTTTAGCATGTCCATTTCACTATCATCACTTAGCAAATCCTGCGTTAAATGTGTTAATAACCAGTATTTCTGCGATCATGTTCCTACTGCCATGCACACTTAGAGATCTTATTTTAGGCTAAACAACACTAACAAACATATCCTCTCTGAATATTCTAGAAATCATGTTTTAAACGTTGTAATATTTGTGCATATAGAAATCCTGCTTAGGATTCTGCATATACATCATTCTGCATCTCTATACATTAGATGCCATGTCTTTAGGACTTCATTTACATTCGCTTAATCACGCTTAGGCTAACTATGAATGCATAAAATAATTTTATTTAGTTTTTACAACCAATTAGCAATAATTCAATGTGCTGAACACCTAGAACAATATGTCTTAGGTAATAATAATCTCCAAACGTCTTAATGATCTTGAATAACTACTGAATACTGCTTACGCCTAGGCAAACCTTAACTAGTCACTTAAATAAAACTTGAACTGTCTCTGTTTAATTCTAGATTGTTACAACTAGCAGGCAGGTCTGATTCAGATTTCTTTTTTGAGTTATATAATGAATCTGTTTCTGGCTTAAACATCCTGCTTTAGGATTTTAAAATTCAGACCTTAATTGTACATGAGTCGTGCTGTCTATGTGTACTGTTTGCAAAGGTATACCTGAGTCTTCTATTTGCTTATATGTTTTCCCCTAATTGCAATTTTTATATGTTTTTATATGTCGCCTTAGTATTTTACCTTTAAACCTAAGGGTCAACCTAGAACCTCCTTCTTATAGGAATAAGAGTCCTAAATTCCTCCGGGATTGATAGGAATGGGACGGGTAACAGCATGCAACAAAGATCGAGACCAACCCTCGCTTTAATACCTTCACGGGGTGGGGAGGGTAGATATAGATATAATGATTGGTGCGCTAATACCATGTGTATCCCCTATTCTGAGGAGTGTCATATCGGGTATTGCATTGAAGTGATCCATATTACAAACAAACCTAGGACACCCCCTTTATTTTTATAAGTATGCTTAGACTATAACTCTTTTCAAAACCTTGCTTTTATTGTTTTTCAAACACTTGTGTATTTAAACTCAAAATCCTCTATTATTTGAGCTTTTATTTGTTTATTTGCTAATTGCACAAATTCACAAAAACTGTCTGGCCGGGAACCACACTAATGGATCCTGAGGGGTGCCTAACACCTTCTCCTTAGTATAATTTCAAGCCCTTACCCTATCTCTGGTTATCAAACATAATCGTAGTTGGACCTTATAGGTGCCCTAACGCACCTTAAAATTGCTAGGTGGCGACTCTTCAAATACCCAATTCCCAAAAAGAAAATGAGTCATTACACCCCATGAATGTCGAAACCCGGACTTCCTCTCCGATGGAAGGGGATATTTAGGCTTTTACCATTTTAGATTGTTCTTGTGAATTTGTACCTCCCTATATGCAATTACTTGTTTAATTTCTTTAAACCATTTAATTTATTCTCCAAAAGCAAAACTGACGTATCTTCCTTGTTTCTTTCCTTTGTTGTTGCTTTAAATTATAAAACTGTTGTATTTATTGCTTTCTTAACGTGCAAATACGTGCCAGCATATTTTTAATTATTGCATAATCATGCTCAACATCATACTCCACTCGTGCCAAACAAATACTATAGCAATGCTTGATGAGTGGTTACGCTCTTCCTATATCATTACACTTTAAATTCGGAAAGGCATATTTGCGGTAAAACTAGTCGATCAGCGGTGCAGTCGACAGTTCTGTGCTTTCCCCTTGAGTTGTCCGCTCAAGGGTACCAGTCTAAAATCCCATAGAAACCTTACTCTGTTCAAATTGTGCATGCATCATGGTCAAACCTAACCGGGTCAGTTATGTTGTCCACATAATGATCCTTTAAGATAGCCTTGTCCAAAGTCCACTGGGTTTTCCTAAACCCAAACGGACATAATCACGTTCTGTGCATTTATTTGGAGAACTAAATGCTTCATTCTGATTGTTGATGTTAAATAGTCGAGTCTGGTGGGGGTATGGTCTTAACCCTTTTGTTTTGTAGAAAATGAAGAATGAGGTCCCCAGTTTTGATATTATTAGCACGCCCCCACTCTTGCTAGACTGGTGGAGGAGTCTTCCATCAAATGACCAAATCAATGAGTGGAAAGAGAGGGTCGCCAAAGCTAGCGAAAAGTTGGAATATCTAGAATACAGTCTGCTGGAATTGGAAGGAAAAGTGAGGAAGAGAGTCACCGACTACCAGAACGCTGAGGGAAACGAAGGAGAACACTGGCAAAGGCATTTTTACTGGTGAACCTACGCGAGCTGGAGAATTTGATCAACGAGAGCATTCAATCTGAGGAAGGTCCTTCTGGGGCCAAATAGATAGGAGTTTATCTTTTTCGCTTTATGAATGTAATAAGGTCAATGGCCATTAGTGACTTCTATTTCTTGATTATTTATTGTCGTTTTGGGATTTGCCTATCTTTATCAATGAAATGAGGTATTTAGCATTCTGATTTCTCCAAATCAATTTGTCTCTAGGCCTACCTCGGGTAGAAAGAGGTTCCCAAATTAGGACACGCTTTACATTCCCGCACTATGTGTTTAAATATTGCAATACTTTTTATAATTCTCACTGACTTGATTACCTTTTTATTTTGTTTTTATTATTCCCCTCCCCAAAGTTTAGTTCATGCACTCTGCTATCATCGTCTTATTTCACAAGATCCAGGGTCCCTCCACCCACTCCTTCTCTTAGTCCTGTTAAAAACAAGAACAAAGGCAAGATGGAAGATTTGAACAACATCAGGAAGGAGAACCCAACTGAACGGGTTGAGGCTACTGATAGCCAAGGTATTCAAGTTCCTAACGAGAATGTGTCACAACTTGAACAGAAACTAATGAAATTTCAGGAAGAGCTCGATCAGGTTCGGAACCTGGCAAACCTGTCATTTTCCCTCAGCACCCCAGATATCAACTTCCACAACGCTTAAAAACTTACACCTCCTCAAAATATCCCAAAACAACAGAATCGTCCCGCTCCTCACCCTCACGTTGCTCTACCAAAGAACCAATGTAACACCTGCCATACCCCAAACAACACTCCACTACTCATCCAAGAACCTCCAAGGAATCTCTAAACCCATAAAACTCAAGAAACATGGCACTACTTTCGGTTTGGGATATGAATACACCTGGGAAGAATTCAATAACTGGTTGCCACCATGGAGCGACCCTAACTACCCACTAGAGCAGTCAATACCACATCTAGAGCAGACCTTCCAACGGGCCGACATCATTTATGGGCTAGATGAAGAAAAGGCACTTGCAGTAGTGAAGAACTTGTTTCTAGAGGATAATTATATGGATTGTTGTGTTATTCTCGAGGAGGGCGGGGAGGAAGGCCCTTCCATACAGGCTATGAGCAAAGGGGCCTATCTCACGAATTGGACTATCAAGACAACCAAAGCCCAACGTGCCTCGGGGTAGCAAGGTTAAAACAAGCATTATCCATTGTTTTACTAAATGATTTTCTTTTCGCATTTTCAATTCCTGTAATAAGATCTTCACAGTTCAAATCAGTTATGCAATTTATCAAAAGCATTTTTGAATTTTCTTATGAATCAGCATTTATTGCTATCATTTTCTCTCATTACTTTATTTATACAGCATTACTATTACTTTTCTTGATGAACTAATGACTTTGACATGCAATGAGACAACGTGACAAACAGACATTAATTTAGAGGAAGATGACATACCTGACGAAATTGTCGAAGAAGTTGAGAACAGGCCTAAGTCCAACCTAGACGTAACCGAGATTGTCAACCTGGGAGATGCAAAAAACGTCAAAGAAACACGAATCAGCATTCACCTATTGCCATCAGAGAAGAAAAAATATACGGAATTTCTGAAAGAGTATGATGACATATTTGCCTGGTCGTATGATGACATGACTGGTCTGAGTATGTTCATTGTAGCTCACAAACTGCCAACTGATCCAATATGTCCACCAGTAAAGCAAAAGCTCAGAAAATTCAAGCCTAATATGAGTTTAAAATCAAGGAAGAAGTCACCAAGCAGGTCAAAACTAAGGTTCTCAGGGTAGTAGAATACCCAACATGGTTAGCAAACGTTGTGCCAGTGCCAAAAAAAGGATGGGAATGTTAGAGTTTGTGTCGACTACCGGGATCTCAACCGGGCCAGTCCGAAAGATGACTTCCCATTGATAAATATACACATCTTGATTGACAATTGCGCCAAGCACGAATTACAGTCGTTCATAGATTGCTTCGCTGGTTATCATCAGATCTGGATGGACGAGGAAGATGCCGAGAAAACAGGTTTCATTACGGCATGGGGAATGTACGGCTACAGGATGATGCCATTCGGCCTGAAGAACGCAGGAGCCACCTACATGAGGGCGATGACTACCATTTTCCATGATATGATACACAAGGAGATAAAGGTATATGTGGACGACTTTATCATCAAATCCAAGTAGGCTACTGACCACATGGAAGATCTGAGAAAGTTCTTCAATAGATTGTAGAGATACAACCTGAAACTAAACCCTGCAAAGTGCGCATTTGGGGTTCCTGCTGGGAAATTGCTTGGGTTTATTGTGAGGCTCCAAGGAATAGAACTGGATCCATCGAAAGTCAAAGCTATTCAGGAACTACCACCGCCAATGAACAAGAAGGATGTAATGAGTTTCTTGGTGAGGCTTAACTATATCAGCCGATTCATAGCACAGTCTACAGTTATTTGTGAGCTAATCTTTAAGATGTTGAAAAAGGACGCCGCTACCAAATGGACTGATGACTGCCAAAAGGCCTTCGACAAAATCAAAGAGTACCTGTCAACGCCACCGGTCTTAGTCCCGCCCAAGCCATGTAGACCCTTATTACTCTTCCTTGCAGTATTGGATGGAGCTTTCGATTGCGTTCTGGGGCAGCATGATGAAACGGGGAGGAAGGAGCAAGCCATCTATTATCTCAGCAAGAAGTTCATCCCGTACGAGGCCCGGTATTCTCTATTAGAATGCACATGTTGTGCTTTGACTTGGGTAGCTCAGAAGCTGAGACATTACTTTTGTGCCTATACAACATATCTCATATCGAGAATGGATCCTTTGAAGTACATCTTTCAGAAACCTATGCCCACCGGCAAGCTAGCCAAGTGGAAAATCCTGTTGAGTGAATTCGACATTATTTACGTAACTTAGAAAGTGGTCAAGGGACAGGCACTGGCAGAGCACCTTGCTGAAAACCCTGTGGATGGAGGATACGAACCCCTAAAAATGTATTTTCCTGATGAAGAGGTATTATTCATAGGAGAAGACATTGCAGAATCCTATGACGGTTGGAGAATGTTTTTCAATGGAGCAACAAATTTCAAAGGAGTTGGCATAGGAGCATTCCTAATATCAGAAACCGGTCAGCATTACCCGGTGTTTGCCAAACTCAGGTTCCCATGCACTAACAATATGGCTGAGTATGAAGCCTGCATCTTAGGGCTCAAAATGGCCATTGACATGAACGTTCAAGAGCTGCTAGTAATTGGAGATTCAGACCTACTTATAAGTCAGGTACAAGAAGAATGAGCAACCAAGAACTCCAATATACTCCCGTATCTACATCATGTACAGGAATTGAGAAAGAGGTTCACAAAGATAGAGTTCCAGCATGTTCCCAAAGTCCAAAATGAGTTCGCCTGCATTGGCTACCGGATCATCTATGATACATCATCTAGACAAGAACTTCATTGATCCCATTCCGGTGAAAATCCACAATCAACTAGCTTATTGTGCCCATGTTAAAGAGGAAGAAGACGAAAAGCCTTTGTTTCATGATATCAAGGAATATTTGGCAAAAGGAGAGTACCCAGAGCTTGCAAATCCTACTCAAAAATGCACACTTCGGAGATTGTCCAACAACGTCTTTCACAGCGGAGGAATTCTGTATAGGAGGACTCCTGATTTGGGACTATTAAGATGTGTCGACGCAAAGGAAACATCCAAGCTACTAGAGGAAATTCATGTTGGTACCTGCGGTCCACATATAAACGATTTTGTCTTAGCAAAGAAGATACTTCAGGCTGGTTACCTTTGGATGACTATGGAAACAGACTGCATCCAGTATGTCCGAAAATGCCATCGCTGTCAGATACATGCAGACATGATAAAGGTACCTCCAAGTGAGCTTCACACAACAAGCTCACTGTGGTCATTCGCACTTGGGGAATGGACATTATTGGACCAATCGAGTCTGCCGCTTCCAACGGACACAGGTTTATTTTAGTAGCCATCGACTATTTCACCAAATGGGTCAAAGCAGCATCTTACAAAGCAGTAACCAAGAAAGTCGTGGTAGACTTTGTCCGCGACTGCATTGTTTGTCAATTTGGAATTCTAGAGTCAATCATTACTGATAATGGCTCCAACCTCAACAGTGACTTGATGAAAGCTATGTATGAAACCTTCAAGATCAGACACAAGAATTCCACAGCCTACAGACCTTAGATTAATCGAGCTATAGAAGTCGCCAACAAAAATATCAAGAAAATATTGAGGAAAATGATAGAGAAGCATAAATAGTGGCACGAGAAGTTGCCATTTTCTCTTTTGGGGTATCGCACCATAATCCGCACATCAACCGGGCAACCCTTTATATGATTGTTTACGGTACAGAGGTTGTCATTCCTGCTGAAGTAAAAATTCCTTCCCTAAGGATCATACAAGAAGCTGAACTCGATGACGTAGAGTGGGTAAAAAGTTGTTATGAGCAACTAGCCCTTATAGACGGAAAGAGAATGAATGCAGTTTACCATGGTCAACTCTCTCAGAACAGAATGTCCAAAGCCTTCAACAAAAGAGTCAAGCCAAGACAATTCACACCGGGGCAGCTGGTGTTAAAGAAAATTTTTTTGCATCAAGATGAAGCCAAAGGGAAGTTCTCTCCCAACTGGCAGGTTCCATACCTGGTCCACCAGGTTCTGATAAGAGGAACCCTCATACTTGTAGAAATGGACGGATAAGTCTGGCCAAAGTTGATCAATTCAGATGTAGTCAAGCGCTACTATGTGTAATCTTTATGCTTTCTTTATGTGATGTAAATTGAACTACACCTGACATGATTCCCGTTTAAGAGGGGATACATAGACAGCCCTATGGGTTCGGTCACAACTCAATAAAAATTCCATTTCCCCCACAAATGGAAACTGGGGCAGAATTTTGAGGAGGATCCTTAAAATTCCAAAGTAACTTCAGTCGATCGTCGCACAAGCAACAGTCAGAAGCGTCAACCCATCAAACTGGGTTAGAATTTTGAGAAGGACCCTCAAAATTCTGTAGTAGGAGAGGTTGCAATGTCCCGAGCCACGTCACATTCGTTGGTTCATCTAAAAGCTATTTTTAATTATACATTTATGTCATACTTTTGCGAAATCACGCATGTTTATTATTGAAACTGCTTTGTTTATCAACACTACCCCAATGATACAGACGGTATCACCAGATCAAAGTCGAACGAGTCAAGCAAAGCCAGCGGGGATACGAACTAACCTTCCCTTTTACAAAACTCACGATTTTCCTTTGGATGCAGACACTAGGATGGCGAAATCACTAAACATACTGTACGCCCATGAAACAAACATTGTTCAAGAATACAATTCTCAAAACCATTGCACTTGCCAACACCTGCTATCAGCACACACTAGTGATGTCCCGTATGTCACAATGCTCCCAGTAATCACAACGTCGTAATCTGCTATCAGCTAAGAAAACTCTACTATCATTTGTTATTTTATTTCTTGCATAATTCTACTATTTTGTCTTCCAACTTGCATAAGGCTACCATTCTTACTCCCGAGACTAAATGTTGTCTCCATCCGCATTTACATTGCTTAAGGCTACTATTCTTCCTTACAATTTGCATAAAGATACAATTCTGCCTTCCGAGGTTAAGCTCTACCTCTATCCTCATTCGCATATTTGCATAAGACTACCTTTCTGCCTTCCGAGACTAAACGCTGTCTCCATCTGCATTCTGCATAATGCTACCATTCTGCCTTCTGAGGTTAAGTTCTACCTCCATCCGCATTCGCATATTTGCATAAGGCTACCTTTCTGCCTTCCGAGACTAAATGTTGTCTCCATCTGCATTCTGCATAAGGCTATCATTCTGCCTTCCGAGGTTAAGCCCTACCTCCATCTGCATCTGCATTCTTGCATAAGGATACCTTTGTGCCTTCCGAGACTAAACGCTGTCTCCATCTGCATTTTGCATAAGGCTATCATTCTGCCTTCCGAGGCTAAGCTCTGCCTCCAATTTTCTTCGAAACTAAGCGTCATCTCAAGCACTATTTATTTTGCTTTTCTTACGGGCTAAGATCTGCTCTTCAATTTGCAAGAATAAGCTCTCTCTTGTCCACATCATACTATCGCATCTTTAATGGGATGAAATATCTCCAACTCATCCAAAGGCGTCATCATTCGGAGGCACCATCTTCATAGCCCGAGAACACCATGTCATGGCATGAGGATCTCTCTCAATCTTTTGCACATCATTATTCAAAGGCATCATGGTTCAGAGGCACCATCCTCATAGACCGAGAAGATCATTTCATGGCCTGCAAATCCTTTATCATATGCTTCATGGCCCAGGACATCATGGTCTGAGGACGCCATTCCTAACTGTCCAAAGACAACATTCATGGTCGGATGGGAACTTGCATCATGTTTAAATTTATGCACAATATATGCTTGTATTGTTTCTAATTGAAAGTACACCGGCGAGCAACAGCCAACCTGGCAGGAGCGATCCCGCTCCAGTTCCCACAGCCTTATCAAACCTAACCCTTCCCATAAAATCAATCACGCACCTAGCCATAGATATTGCATCCGTTTTTGAAAGGTTTTCATCAGTATACACCGCCGATGGACCCTGAACTACATACGGCCTGATTTTTGTAGAACCAGGGATATGTAGGTAACTCAGAAGCCAGGGTGCAAGCTAAATCTTCTTCAAACCGTTTCGCTCGGTCAAAATTGGTCATCATATCTTAACCAGACAACTCTTTCATCCTTTCCGGGTAAAGAAGGGAAACTGTTGATACCCAATTTTTTCTTACATATTTTCAGTATGCAAAATACTTTCAAAATAACATATATATGAATATATAAGCATGTCCAAGTGTTTTATTATTTTTCCCATAATTCTTAAGGGTTTTAAATTCATTTATTTCCCTTTTTTATCCATAAAATCCCCAATAATTATTTTCAAAATTATTATCTTGACAATTCATCTATTAGATTTTTATATTTATGCCAAAATATGGCTAAGGTAATTTTTACACATTTTTTACAATTTTATTTAGTATTCTTAAAGCTAAATTTCACATAATTACAATATTGGCCCTTTTAAGGTTTAATTATGTTTTGTACGCATAAAATAGGGTCCTATATTTTTAAATTATTATTTATGTGTTATAAATTATTTTAGTACTTTCAATTTATTTTCAGAAAACTATTTATTATTTTTTAGAAATTAAATAGGGAAAGATGGCTATTTAAATAACAGCCCATTTGTATTTCAATTATAGCCAAAATTAGAACTCAAATCCCCAACCCAATTTTGATTTAAGCCCGACCCTAACCCTTTTAAAACCAACCCAAACCCAGATCCTCACCTACCTCATTTAATCTAGGCCGTTAATCATTCAGATCAACGACCACTATTCCACCTTACCATTTTTAACCCCAAACGACCCCTAACCTAAATCATTTCTCACCAGTCCGCTGCCCTTGAATCCCCTCTCCTCTCAAACTCTCTCTAAAAGCCTAAGGCTAACCCTAGTCATCGCCACCCAAATCCACCCTAAACCCCTTCAATCCTCACTCAATCCATGGACTCCCATGGCTGTTTGAGACGTGTACTCGTCTTCTATGTCTCCTTGTTGCCTGCTTTCATGATTCCATGGAAATATCTCAAAGAAATCTAATCCATATCCTGCTCGACTTCTGTCTATGGTCTTTTTCCGACCATCCATGGCCGATCGAGTCAGATCTATGCTTTTCCGGCTAGATCGGTAACTTTTCGAAGGTTCTCTGAAACCTTAACCTTTAAGATCTTTCAATTTTCTTTTAGATCTATCTTAGATCTGTGTATGTTATGAGCCTCTTAAGTGTTTTCCTCAAAGTTTTTCCGATTTTTTCAAATCGACTCTTCGTCTTAAAAAATTAGGGTTTCTTAAACTCTTTTTAAAAGATCTCTTTTCCGATTTTCGGTGTTGTTTTTTGATTTTACTATTTTTAAATGATTTGCTTATGATTTTCTTCTATCTGGTTCATCGTGTTAAAACCCTAAGTGTTTTGGTTCTATCCGGGGTTCTGAAACTCTCTTTGTTTATTTTATACGCATGCTTGGTTCGATTAAGTTCTTTGTGTTTGAATCCTTATCTTTGTTTGACTTATCTGATTCTGAGTTCTTACCATTTTTTAACTCGACTATTGTCAAAATCCTAATTTCTTAAAAGGTTTTCCTCACTTATTACTATGAGTTCTTTACTTATTACTGACTTTCTTTAACTGTTAGACTGGTTTCTTCACTTTGGTTCTACGTGCGAGCCATGACTATTTGATCTTGTTGATTACCATGCTTTGAATAGTTCTTAGCCTATTCATGCCACTCTTGTATGTTTATGTTCATCTAGTTTGATCTTTTTTGTCAATATGTTTGACTCTGCATGTCTAATACGCCTGTTCATTCTTTTCTATTTATATGTTGAAGTGCATAATCATGACTATTTCTTGATTGATCTTGATTTCCATAAGTTACGACTGATTGCAAAAGTTTTCTTATAAACCCTAATTTTACTCATTTGTTTAAATTGATTGATTCCTTTCCTTTATTTGCTGTGATATTTTACCCCTCTGAATCCTTTCCCTAAGTTAAGTATATTCTGTACCTATACTCAATTGTATACTCTATATTTCTACTATCCCTTATACGGTCAGAATTCAATCTTCCTCAGATTGATTTTATTTCCTTAATTATCCCATTAGTAACAGTTAAGCAGTAACTCCTTGATTAAAGGGAAGTACTTGTATTAATGGATTCTGATTGTGATTATTACCATATTTGTATTAAACCTTTACTTGTTACCTTATTTTCTACTCGTTTTCATAGCTATAAAAACCCTACCCTCTCTTCTTTAAAGACACGAACAATTGAGTTCAAAAATACACACTTACACACTTAAAACTCTCTCTTTCTTTACTGCTACTTGTGCTACTGCTTTGTCTAGCCGGCTGAAAGCTAAGGCTAGACTGTGGAATCCTACTTGCTTTACCTTTCTGCACTTTGCTTTTCTCAACTGGTATGTCCTAGTTAATTTTAAAGCTTCAACAACACTTGCTTCTTTAATTGTTTCATCTTCTCTCATTCTTGTTTACTTCTGTTTGTGGTTCTGTTGTGAAACCTGCAGTCTAGTTATATTACCAGTATGCTATAATGTCTCCCCTTCCCCTTTAGATTAATGCACTCCCCTATGTGTGTTTCAAGGCATACTTTGCCAGCCATTTATTATGTACCTACTATCCCAAGTCCCTATCCCTTCAATGTGCTTATGTTCTTTCTGACTAGCCTGGGATCATGCCAGTATCAGCTATTGATGTGCATGTCCAACTAGTCCTAAGACCCTTGATGGGGTTATGTGTTTACAATCAAGTGTTTGTGTGTCCCAAACCCCTTGACCCCTTGTGTGATTACTCATTCTATATGTGATCCCATCTTGGGAGTTTGAGTTTTGTTTACTACTACAACTTTTTTTCAATCACCTCTATTACTAATTACTTTCAAAGTGGACTTGCCAGTCCAGTTTTTTTTAAAAACAAACTCTTTTTCAAACTATGTCAAGCACCCTCACCTACTCTTAGAATCTAGGTTCTGCCCCTTTTGTGTAAGCCTTGCCTTGGGACCCTTGAGCTCCCTCTAAACTTGGACACCTAAGATTTGGCCCTTCCACACTGCACTCATTCTATTTGTTTATGCAAATCTGGGTGTGAGCACTGCTCGAGATCCCTTGAGGTCCTTAGGGAACTCTGACACACCCAGATATGAGAAAGGCTTTGGAACAATAGTGGCTTTTGAGGTGGTTCATTACATAACTCAGAGAGGAAGTCAAGATCAGGCTTTCTATGGTCGTAACTTCTTATTTTTGCACTTCTTTTGTAATTCAATCATTTGGTCTGTAATAATTTATAAACAATTATGGGATTGGTTAGTGAAAAAGGAATGGGTAAATATGCATATTTTAGCTATCAAAAGGGTAGAAAGCATGTTACTAGGTTTACATTCCTACTTTCGCAATAGAAACCATGCCTAGGACTCATTTCATGCATTAGAGATCATGCTACTTAGGATTTACACTTATTGTTTTCGGCATATCCATTTCACTATCATCACTTAGCAAATTGTGCGTTAAATGTGTTAATAACCAGTGTTTCTGTGATGATGTTCCTACTGCTATGCACACTTAGAGATCATGTTTTAGGCTAAACAACACTAACAAACATATCCTCTTTGCATATTCTGGAAATCATGTTTTAAACGCTGTAATATTTGTCCATATAGAAATCCTGCTTAGGATTCTGCATATACATCATTCTGCATCTCTGTACATTAGATGCCATGTCTTTAGGACTTCATTTACATTCGCTTAAACACACTTAGGTTAACTATGAATGCATAAAATAATTTTATTTAGTTTTTACAACCAATTGGCAATAATTCTATGTGTTGAACACCTAGAACAACATGTCTTAGGTAATAATAATCTCCAAACGTCTTAATGATCCTGAATAACTACTGAATACTGCTTACGCTTAGGCAAGCCTTAGGTAATCACTTAAATAAAACTGGAACTGCCTCTGTTTAATTCTAGACTGCTACAACCAACAGGCAGGCCTGATTCGGATTTCTTTTCTGAGTTATATAATGAATCTGTTTCTGACTTAAGCACCGTGCTTTAGGATTTTAAAATTCATACCTTAATTGTGTATGAGTCGTGTTGTCTATGTGCACTGTTTGCGGAGGTATAACTAAGCCTTCTATTTGCTTATATGTTTCCCCCTAATTGCAATTTTTATATGTTTTTGTATGTCACCTTAGGATTTTACCTTTAAACCTAAGGGTCAGCCTAGAACCTCCTTCTTATAGGAATATGAGTCCTAAATTCCTCTGGGACTGATAGGAATGGGACGGGTAACAGCATGCAACAGAGGTTGAGACCAATCCTCACTTTAATACCTTCACGGTGTGGGGAGGGTAGATATGGATATAATGACCGATGCGCTAATACCACGTGTATCCCCTCTTCTGAGGAGTGTCATATCGGGTATTGCAATGATGTGATCCATATTACAAACAAACCTAGTGTAAGCACGTAATTTTTGCCCTATGAAAGAATTACTCCCAAAAATTCAAAATAAAATGATTTTCTTTGGTGTACAATTTTGAGAATTTTTGTGACATTTTTGGATAATTATTTGTATTTGTCTGCGCATGTTTATTTGTTAAATTAATAAAAAATACAAAAATATGTCGCATTTTGCATGTAGGATTTAATTCTAAAATTGTTAGTAATTAAGTTTGTTTTACAAAAATTGAAAATTACAAAAATAGGCATCTTTTGCATTTTTTAGCATTTAATGACCAAATGTACAATTTTATGCTTAATTATTACTTAATTGTGCGTTAATCATTATTGGGAGTTAATTTGCAATTTTATAACTTAATTTAGTTCTATATGATAATTTAAGGATTTTTATAATTTATTTTTAGAAAAATAAAAGAAGAAAAGAGAGCAAAAAATATAAAGAAAATCGGAATTGGGCTCTTCTTCAAATTCAAGCCACATGCCAAAAAAAAAATACCCAACCTTCCCCATGACCCGGTCCATCTTAACACGGATCGACCCGGTCCGCTCCATAACCCAAAGACCCAACACCCCCTATCTTACATTTCACAAAAACAAAACAAAAAGAAAAAAAAATCCCTAAAACCTAAGAAAACCCATCCGCCCCCATCTCTTTCTCTCTTTCCCTCTTCTTCTCCATCACCTTCCCCAAGCAAGCAACCATGGCTGCCCCCCCTCACACCTCCTTCACCATCTCCAAAACTCCAAAACACACACGCACACACTCACACCTCGCAACCCGGACTGTTGCTTCTGCCTTCATCTTCTTCGTCAAGCGCTCGACACCCATGGTTAGCTCCCTGCTGCGTCTTCATCTTCTGCTACATCCAAACAGACCCAGTCGCTTCTGCCTTCATCTTCTTCGTCTTCATCGAGCTCGAGCTCGAGCTCCCATGGCTGCCTCCGTTCACCACTGCCCTCTCCGAGCCCAGCCATGGACGTAGGGTTTGCTCCATCTCCTCCGTCCACACGACCAGCAGCTCCGCTTCCCATCTCGTTGTTGCTACCTCCAGCTGCCTCGACTGCTACTACTTCACCTCCATGTCATCAGTCACAAGCCCGATAACGCATACCACAAGTACCGGGTAAAGAGGAACTGCTGGCCCAAGGTTCGTGATGTTGCTATGCATCCTGTGGGGCATCCTCATGAAGAACTGGTCGCCTTACTGGTTCGTGGCCAATCAGCTTCTGCTGCTCCTGTTGCATCCAGCCTCGTCGAGGATTTGGCTCAACGACGAGACTCAACCATCTCGTTTGTTCGAGCTTTGGTCGAGGTTTGCTGAAACAGTCCATACATAGTTCGAGTTCGTCGTTGGTCAGTCGTTGTTCGTCGTTTCGATCCGGTTAGTGGGTTTTGAGTTTCACTTTTGTCCGTATTTTGGTTTTGATATTCTCAAATCTAAAATCGGTAAAGGTTTGATTTTTGTTTTGTTAATTTTTCAGTTTGTTCATGCGAAATTGTTAGCTTAATATCGTTAGATTCAAATTGAAGTTTAATTAATTATTTCTTCGTTTGTTTCATGTGTTGTTATGTATTTTTTTTTTCAGAAATTGTTAATGTTGGTTAAATCATTTGAATCCATCATGTTTGTTGTTTAAAATAGTTTTAATTCATGTTCATCTTTGTTTGAAGTTCGTTTGTAACCCCAGTGATTTAATGTGAGATTTTGGTTTTTGGTTTTTGATTTGTTGATTTAGTTTGAATCATGTATTTTGGTGTTGATATTGTTGTCTCTTTGCTCATTCATTTTTTGTCTAAGTTAACCAGGATTGGTTCTCAATATGGTTAACTTATTCCCGTTAATTTGAAGCTGTATAATTCAATATGTTCACGAGATTTGTTGTTGAAATTTGTTTAGAAATTGGTCATATTTGTTGTATTTTGGTTGAGATTGATTAGGTGATTGGTTATAGCTGATGGGGGTAGTTTGGTAATTTGCAGTACGTTCAGGGATAAAATGATAATTTCAGTAAGGTCGGAGGGGTATTATTGGAATTGAACATTTGAACAATTATTTAATATAATGGGGGACAAGACATAAATTAGTGGGGGAATAATGTAATTGTTTATGTTAAACATGAGGGACAAGATGTAATGGGGTGGGATTGATATAATTGTTTAATATAATGGGGGACAAGACATAATGTAGTGGGGTGAGAATAATGTAATTATTTATGTTAAGCATGGGGGACAAGGTTTAAAATAAAGAAAACATTAATTAGTGGGGACAAAGCATGTAATTGGGAGAATATTTCGGGTTGGGGATTCAAGACAAGAGTCTTGTTATATATAGAGTCATTTGACACATTTTAAAGGGAGAGCTTGAAGACTTAGAGGAGAAAGACTTAGACTTGAACTTGAAAAATTTTTGAGGATTATTTTGAGAGAGGAATACATTCTGAAAGTCAGAAGAGAGTGTGATAGAGTTTAAAAAGAGAAAACAAAAACAAAGTGAGAAAGGAGTTTAGTTTCGGGTTTTAATACACGCGTGGGTTGTTGCAGTTTAGTTTGTTTACAAACTTTGGGTTTGTTCTATTGAGTTGTTCGGTTTTTCTTCAAAGTTTTCTGGGCCTTGAATCTGGTTCGAATTTGTTGCTGTTGGGTTGCTGCTGTTGTTGTGTATTTGCACTACTACTGCTTCTCCTGATCTTCATCTTCTTTCCTTGCTTTCCAAATACCAGGTACACAAACTGATGCACTGGTTCATCTTGTAAGCCACTCGAAGCATGAATGCAAAAATGAGAAAGATTTGAAGGTGTAATTTAATGTAGTCTTTTCTTTCTTTTACTGTCTGTATGTATAATGTTCCATGTGTTACCATGTAAACTCTTTAAACAACTCATTTTCAAAACTTAACTATAATAACTCGAAAGTATGTAAATAAAGTAGGACCTTATCTTCATTTATTTTAGAAAAATAAAAAATAGAAAATATAGTCATGCTAAGATTATCCTTTTAAAAATAATGAGACGAGCCTCGCCAAATAAAAATGCAAATTGCGGGGCCCTCAATAATTGGTCATAATAAATACTTAGAATTTGGGATGGACTGTTTAGTGAATTTCACTCCCTTCCCCAAAGACAATAACGCGTTAGACTCTTTAGGCGCGATTTAATTAATCTTACCTTCTTAAACTCGGGTGCGCATTTCATGCGACCCAAATCCAAATCCCAAAACATTGAATAAAACTGTGTTCCGGATTGCGGGTGCATTTCATGTGACGCAATCCAAAGACATGTTTTTAAACGATGTTCACATTCTTTTTAAAATATAATAATAAAAGCGGTAAAGAGTTAAAACTTGCACAAGAGCACATAATTGTATAAAATCAGATAAACAAGCCGAATATGACAGTTGAACGACCGTGCTAGAACCACGAAATTCGGGAGTGCCTAACACCTTCTCCCGGGTTAACAGAATTCCTTATCCGGATTTCTGGTTCGCAGACTGTAATATGGAGTCATTCTTTTCCTCGATTCGGGATTAAATTGGTGACTTGGGACACCCTAAATCTCTCAAGTGGCGACTCTGAAATAAATAAACAAATCCCGTTTCGATTGTCCTTTAATTGGAAAAAAACTCCTTCACCCCTCGCGGGGGCGGAAAAAGGAGGTGTGACACCTAGGACACCCCTTTTATTTTCATAAGTAAACTATAACTCTTTTCATAATCTTGCTTTTATTGTTTTTCAAATACTTGTGTATTTAAACTCAAAATCCCCTATTATTTGAGCCTTTATTTGTTTATTTGCTAATTACACAAATTCTCAAAAACTGTCTGGCTGGGAACCACACTAGTGGATCCTGAGGGGTGCCTAACACCTTACTTTTAGGATAATTTCAAGCCCTTACCCTATCTCTAGTTATCCGACATAGTCGTAGTTGGACCTTATAGGTGCCCTAACGCACCTTAAAATCGTTAGGTGGCAACTCTTTAAATACCCAATTCCCAAAAAGGAAATGAGTCATTACACCTCATGAATGTCGAAACCCAGACTTTCTCTTCGATGGAAAGGGAAATAGGGGGCGCAACAATAGACTGTATCCCTATATAGATGCTTATGTACTCGGTGACACCCTGTTTTTGTGAGAGATTTGTATTGAGTTGCGGATGTATTTCTGTTTCTAAAAGTATTTTTCTCAAAATATTTATTGCTTTAATGTTTTTTAAAGCTTTTATTGTGTTAAAATTGTTGAGTAGTGGCTTGCCTAGTTCCACGAGAGGCACCATTACGACTGTTGGTTTTAGGTCGTGACAAATATGTGTAGGGGTGAAAACGAGCCCTTTGGACGCCTCGATTATTGATGAAGTAAATGGAGCAGAGATGTGACTGTAAGGAACCATAATCAAGGCAAGAAGCCCCTCGAATTGAGGTCCGGGCAAAACACCTGCCCTCAGACGAACCGGGGCCACGCCCCCTCAGGTCCAATTCGAATCCCTAAACTTCAGAGAATGTTATCAGATAATTGACCATGACTAACAAAGGGCTGTGATATCCGTGCCCTGCCGGATGTCACGACATGAATCTTGGCACGTATCGACAGAAGATCAGTGATTAGTAAAACAGAAGATTTCCTTTTATAAAATTACACTTAAGGTAAAACTCCCCTACTATATAAAGGGGAGTCCGATTATTCATTAGCATTTTTATAACAAGCACATCAAGGAAATATGCTCTCATTTTTTCTGTTATTCAGAGTTCTTCTTCTTGTTCATCAGTGATTCGTTATTGTGAGCCCAGGATCAAAGGCTGACATTTCACTGAGGTTGTAACCGAGTCTCGAATCACTCCTTTTAAGTGGTTTGATAATTTATTACGTCCTTTATCTGTTTAGTCTAACGCAATTTATCATTTGTATTGAATTAATCCGCACATCTTTAAAAGCACATATAAATTCAATTGTTATCCGTTTTTAGGGTAAACATAATGGTATACAATCAAAGCTTAATTGGCGGTCCAACAAAAATAGCATCTTGTGCAATACACAAGGGGACAGTGGTGGAGGCAAGTTTACCGCTAAGGGTGTTCAAAAAAGAAAAAAAGTTAACAAAGAAAAGAGACTGTAGTCGGAATTGAACCAGTGTCCTAGCAAAGATTTTAAACCCCTTTGACCACTGAGCTATGCTTTTGGACTGTATCAAAGAGATTCAAATAATACAAATGGGATTTTATTTTATATGTACAATGTAATTTTCTAACAATGGAGATTCGGGTGAATCCCTTCCGCCCTTACATCCGCCTCTTCAAGGGGGAAAAAGATGTAACTAGTCCTTACAAGTTTGTACTTTGTATATGTCACTATTGAAAATTATTAAAGGGTTCCAAAAAAAAAAGTTAACAAATAAAAAAGATTGTAGTCGGAATTGAACTAGTGTCCTAGCAAAGATTTTAAACCCCTTTGACCACTGAGCTATGCTTTTGAATTATATCAAGGAAATTCAAATAGTACAAATAGGATTTTATTTTATATGTATAGTGTAATTTTCTGGAAAGATTCGGGTGAACCCCTTCCGCCATTACCTCCACCCCTTCAAGAGGGGAAAAAGATGTAACTAGTCCTTACAAGCTTGTACTTTGTATATGTCACTACTCAAAATTATGAAGGGGTCGTTTGGTTGGAATATGGGTTATGCCGGTATAAGTTATGCCGGTATAAGTTATGTTGGGATAAGTTATACTGGGATTAGTTATGCTGGGATTATTGTTTATTCACTGTTTGATATGTTGTATTAAAAATGACAATTGTATAATTTCTAAGAATAAGGTATAAGTTATACCAGTGCTAATTACCTCGCCCTCTATAAGGTGTAAGTTATCCCAGTATTATAATTAACATCGAAATAAATTATACCTGATTTACTAACCAAACAGAGTATCAAGGTGATATTAAATTTTTATACCATCTCTATACCTTCTTATAACTCTTATCAAATCACCCCTTAAGGGTTCCAAAATGGAATACCAAGAAAAAAACACTTGCAGATTCAAGTGGTTGAATGGCTATACTCTAATGACCTTGATTGGTCATTGCTGTAATCGAGCGAACACTGCAGAAGTAAAATAAACTTCGTCACTCTCTCTAACCAATTCAAGTGACAGGCCTTTAAATCTACTAGTTCTGCAAAATTCAGAAATCCATTTTATTTGTTCGAGAATATCATATTCACTTTTAGTTGTCAAATATTTTAAAAATAAACTTTTATTACTTTTTGTATACCAAGAAAAAAATAATTTATTTTTTTATTTTACTTTTAGCATTAATTACTTATTTCAAATCACTTTTCATATTCATTAAGACTATATATCAATTAATATGGACATCACTATAAAATACGTATTTTATTTATTATTTCTTAAGGGGCGTGCAAAGTTAGTGGACAAGTAAATATGAACGTAATGAGTACTACTTATAAATTGTTCATATAAGACAGTGATAGTAAAAACAAATTCACCACTATTTATCAAGTTATACACTGTCACTTGGAAAGTAGGTTAGAATTATTTGACTAGCTAGATATTAAGCTTCCGTAATTATAAAATTTGACAAAATATTTTAAAAAAATTTAAAAGTATTTTATGTTCAAGGAATATAATCAGTTTTTGAAAAAAAAAAAAATTAAAGTTCTCCAAATTGACTTAGGATAATTTTTGGGTGAAAATTTTTTTTTCACTCATAAAATTTTAACTTCTATTTTTACGAATAAATGCATATATAAATATAACTTCAACCCTCAAACTCATTGAATAAACAGAATTACGAGAAGGAATTGTGCGATGGGACCATATGTTTCTCCATCAATATAGTATTACTTTTTGAGTGCCTAAATTCTAACGTGGTCCATAAAACATCCTACACGTAAATCTAACTTGATATAAATATAGGCAGCGACACTTCCTAATTATGTACCATTAAAAAGTAATCCAACTACCAACTAATTCTTTCACTCCTCCATTTGGCCGACCATTAATTTATGTCCAATTTTCTCTCTATAAAAACCCTAGGGTCTCACTAGATTTTGTACACAACACTCAAGGCAATAACATTTGTTGTACTATTCCCCTCTACTTCCTCAAACTACTCTTTGTTATTCTCTAATTTTTCTTTTAAGAATGGAAATGGTTGGCAAGATTGCATGTTTCTTGGTTTTGTGCGTGGTGGTGATTGCACCCCATGCCGAGGCACTGAGTTGTGGCCAGGTTCAGTCTGGCCTGGCTCCTTGCCTCCCTTATCTACAAGGCCGTGGCCCTCTCGGAGGCTGTTGTGGTGGTGTTAAAGGTCTGTTGGGTGCAGCCAAGTCCCCAGCTGACCGCAAGACTGCATGCACTTGCCTAAAATCAGCCGCTAATGCTATTAAGGGCATTGATATGGGCAAAGCTGCTGGACTTCCTAGTGCTTGTGGCGTTAACATTCCGTACAAGATCAGTCCCTCCACTGACTGCTCCAAGTATGTTTTTCACTTTCTTTTCTTTCTTACTATGAGTTTACGATCTCCCATTTACATTTTAATGAATTTTTATAGTATCAAGCTAAATCTGACCTACAACAACAAGTAATTAACTTTTCATATCAAGCATGGTATGGTAACATGAAAAAATAAGAAAGAATTAACCTAAATAGTCGCTCACTCAATTACTTAAACTAAAAATAGTTTGTTGAGGTATAATATATGCATAATTTATGTTTTATAATTGTATAATTATGTATAAATAATGTATAATCTATGTATATGGCTAGGAAAAGTTTATGTATATATGTATAATTATATATATAATCAATGTATATTCTATGAATATTGTTAGAAAAAGTAAATAATGAATATCGCCGACTCTTTGGATAAAGATCCCAAAAGTTTTATACTAACAGTACTTAATCAGTAAATTTATATCTATGTCAATTCCTCTGCTATATATTTTTCATTCTGTACATTGAATTGGCTGATGAGTGAAAAGATTATTATACATTGTTAGTACATTTTTTTGGTTAATGTTGGTTTCATGTGACAATGCAGGGTCCAGTGAGGTTGATGAAAGATGGATCAGTTTTCACAGGATAATTTGGTAGAGAAGAAGAATAAGAGTGATCGAGTTTGATCCTGCTTATGGATCCATTTCGATTTTGCGTCTGTTGTCTCTTTTCTTTTTTGTTTGTGTCTTTTGGAGTCACAGTCAGAGTCTTGTAATGAAACTTCAACGGTTGGTTGTATTACAATCCAATCAGCTTGATAATACATCTATATTTCTATGTACTTAATTAATGTCTCTTCTACGCGGATTAATTCCTTCTCTCTGTTCTTTTTTATTTTTTTCATTTATGTAACTTTAATTTATTCATTAATGGTCTAAAATTATTAACATAATCACATAGGTTAGATAATGATTGTTGGGATTATGCTTTTCTTGAGTCGAGTGTCTATCGAAAATTGCTTCTATGCGATCTACTTATATCTTTTCAAGACCCCACTTATAGAATTTCACTTGATATGTTATTTTTGCAACTAGGTTACATAAGTATTGAACTTGAGTTGATAATCTAAAAGAAGATATATATATCCCTTTGTCCTAAAAAAGAATAATACAATTCGAATTTCGAGAGTTACACCAATTGTAACTAATAATAAAATACATATATAGGAGAGGCACTAGGAACACTATAACGGAACGGTGGTAATATGTCGCACAATGGTCTAAACGCCGTCGTCAATATTATCGTTACATTATATAAGCAACAAATAGTCGCAAATAGTCAAAAAGAAAAGGACGGAGCGTTGATCGGGTTTATTAATGAATATTTCAGTTTTCGCTGCGCCACATAAAGGATTTCATCAGCGATTATGTTCATGTAAACAAAATATTTAAAATGGTAGACCTCAATTACTTTTCACGGGAACAAAATATTTTACGGCAATGTCAATGACGTGGCAGCCACATAAAAAAAATGTCGTATTTGTCCTAGTATATATATTACTTAATATTGAATTGGACAATAAATAGTAATTTATTGAACTGAGCAATATAGATCTATTTCAATTAACAGATATGTGTTCCTAGGTATTCAACTGACAGATATTTGTTCCTAGATATTGAACTAGGCAATAGAGCTATCTCAACAATATCAACAATGAAGACATGCATTTCTTTCTCAACAGCACATCTCTTTCCCAACTTACCCCACTGAATATATATAGTTTTATTGAAATGATTATTCTATACTTTTTAAACCCTTTTAAATTGTATACATGAACATTTAATTTATCTGTATTTTATGAATATTTTTATGTATCAACATTCCGATGGGTCTATCTTTCTCTCTGTGAATACACACACGCATCTTTCTCTCTATGAATACACACACGCATATATACACACATGCATACACTAATTAATATTCTATTTCACATAGTATACTTGTATCAATGTTTTAGTATCACATAAATCATCTATCAAAAATATTGAGAATTCACTCCTAAAAGGTCTAGGTCATCCTTTGTCCATTTAGTGCAATTAAACTGTACGCAAAGATTACAAAAAAAAAAATTACAACTTATATAATTATATATAGTCATGGGTGTATAATAAAAGAAAATTACAACAAATATAATTATATATAGTGTGTGTATAACAAAGTAATATATACCTAACTTATTCAGTTTGTCGAATGATCAGTGCTTTATCATACCTCTCAATGCTCTCATCATTATCATGACAAAATAGAAGGGGAGCCTTGTGTAGTTGGTAATGTTGTTGTCATGTGATTAGGAGGTCATGATCGGTTCAAGCTGTGGAAATAACCTTTTACAAAAATACAAGAGAAAGCTAGGTACAATAGATCATTGTAGTTCGGCTCTTTCCTAAACCCCGCACATAACGAGAGGTTAATGCACCGAACTGTCATTTATTTTTATTATGACAAAATATTGACACTCCTTGTTTTCCCACGTACTGTGTCTAAGAAAGTCAAAAATATACTCTCAAGAACCTGAGCTTGATGTTCACATTGTCAATGGTTAACAAATACTTGGACCCCAAAGCATTAAATGAAAGTTTGCTACGTGCTTGACACGTGTGAGCATGGCATATCTATAGTTGCCTTTACAATTAATATATTTGATTTAAGTCGATTATTCCAATGGCAGTACGTGTCCTATTTCATGTTGTCATTTTGTGCAAAAGTTTCAAGAGTGTCCACCGTCGTGGACCAATAATTTCAAACGCACATCTCGAAAAGGTTTTTGGATATTCATATGAGACTGCTGGATTGGGATGTATTCAGTGCATAAAATAAGCTAAGTGACAAGGTCGATATGGGCAGTCAGTGTCCCCTCTTGAACATTGCAGAAGAAAAAGATAGGGGGCTAATATCATGAACAAATAAATATGAATCGTATGCTTTGAATTACCTGTCCAAGAAAAAATAGCAGTTTGTGCTATATTTAAGAAGAAAAACGTAAAGTGTCAGACCGCCAGGTGTTAGTTTTACATTTATTTTGAATTTTATGTTGAAAGATTAATTCCTTAGTGTTTAACCAAAAAATAAAATTTTAGTCAAAGCTAGAATTTAGAAGAATACGAGTTACTGATAATCAAAAGAATGTACAAAATGAAGTAACTTAGATAACAAGAGAGTAATCAAGAGAAAAACAAGTAAACTAAAATTTATTCCAATAGTGTTTCGTGTCCTTACAATTGATTAGATATCTCCCTTTTATAGATATCTTGGAGATATATGTTTTGCCCAAATCATAATGAGGCTATTATGAGTAATTAAAGACATTGAATGCTACGTTACATAATCATTACATTCAATACAAATTCTCTAACGTATTCCACATTTAATGCTCATTAAATGTTGTATCTGTACTCTTTTCTATTGTTTTCATTCCTTTTGATTCTCGGACATAAATGACTTAGATAGGTACGAGCGCTGAGTTATTTGAATAACTGCCCGTGCCTCTTCCTCTGCCATTTGCTCGTCTGTTGCAACTCGTGTTTTTTGGCTAGTTGTAATTCTTTGACCAGTCTACGTGTCTCGACACGTTACCTTTATATTTAAATACAATTTTTCTCAATACACGTAGCCCATTGGAGAATAATAGCGAAAATATTATTCCACGTAAATATAAGTTGCCATGTCTTTTGTGTTTTATTACTAATACTAGCTTGTGAATGTCATTAGCGTAAACTACTAGAGGCAGGGGCGTATTAATTATGGAGCGAGAAGCCGAAAAATTACAACGTATATTTAAGATAAAATTTATTTTTTACCTTTATATATTACTTCGTTTTGAATTTTCTTGACAACCCAAAAACATAGCTTAGTGATCAAGGGGGTTCAAAACTTTTCTAAGATCATTAGTTCAATTTTCACTAGCTACAATCTCTTTTATATGTCACTAATTCAAATCCTACCAGCTACACTATCTTTTAATTTTTTAACTTTTTTTCTTTTTTGAATCCCCTTAGGAAAAATCCTGGCTAGTCACTAAATAGAGGGTCTGGAAGTTGAAAATAATGCCCATAAAAATTGAAGACAGCAAAACTAGTATCAATTTCAAGTGACAGTCCATTAAATCTGTGGAATATTTGAGAGTAATTAAAGACAACTTTACCACTATTTCCCGAGTCATACTCTAGAAATGTAGGTTACCAAAAATTTACTTTACGAGATTAATTAAGAAGAAAGAGAAAAGGAATGCTAGAAGATTGGGACCATGGTCTAGCTTTATAGATGTCCCATTTCAGAGTGCCTAAATTGTAGCGTGATTCATTAAAAGTCCAACACGTAATTACATACTCTAGTTAATATTAATAGCCAGCGGCACCTCCTTAATTATGTAGCGTGGGAAAGCGTTGAATTTAACTCAACTACTAACTAATTCTCTGATTCCCTACATTGACCAGACCGCATTAATTTATTTCCAATTTCTTATCTATATAAACCCTAAGGTCTCACTAGTTTTTGTACCCAACACTCAAGGCAATAACATTTGTAGTATCTCCTTCTACTTCCTCCAAACTACTCTCTATTGTTCTCTAATTTTTCTTTTAAGAATGGAAATTGTAGGCAAGATTGCATGTTTCGTGGTTTTGTGCATGGTGGTGGTTGCACCCCATGCAGAGGCACTGAGCTGCGGCCAAGTTCAGTCTGGCCTGGCTCCTTGCCTCCCTTATCTACAGGGCCGTGGCCCTCTCGGAGGCTGTTGTGGTGGTGTTAAAGGTCTGTTGGGTGCAGCCAAGTCCCCAGCTGACCGCAAGACTGCATGCACTTGTCTGAAATCAGCCGCTAATGCTATTAAGGGAATTGATATGGGCAAAGCCGCTGGACTCCCTAGTGCTTGTGGCGTTAACATTCCCTACAAGATCAGCCCCTCCACTGACTGCTCCAAGTATGTTATTTACCTTCTTTTCTTTCTTACTAGTATGAGTTTATGATCTCTTCATTTACATTTTAATGAATTTTTATATAATCAGACCTACAACATGAAGTAACTTTTCATATCAACATGGTACTATGGTAACATGAAAAAGTAAAGTAATACTAGTATCAAATTACATTGATGTAAAAATAATTTTTTAGTGTATATAACTTAATATCCTTTTGCGGTCCTTACACTACCCACTTCTTCGTTCTCGCTTCAATTTTTAGTCACTTGAGAGTTGGGTAACATAACTATTTTAGTCACTTCATATAATCATAGATTTCTACTACATTGAATTGTGTGTGTGTGGTTAATGTTGGTTTCATGTGACAATGCAGGGTCCAGTGAGGTTGATGAAAGATGGATCAGTTTTCCACAGGATAATTTGGTAGAGAAGAAGAATAAGAGTGATCGAGTTTGATCCTGCTTATGGATCCATTTCGATTTTGCGTCTGTTGTCTCTTTTCTTTTTTGTTTGTGTCTTTTGGAGTCACAGTCGGAGTCTTGTAATGAAACTTCAACGGTTGGTTGTATTACAATCCAATCAGCTTGATAATATATACATCTATATTATTAACTACTTAACTTAATGTCTCTTCTACACGGATTAATTCCTTCTCTCTGTTCCATTTTCTTTATTTTCTTTATTTTTTTTCATTTACTATTCATTAATGGTCTAAAATTATTTACATAATCGACTAGGTTAGAGAGTGTTTACGTTGAACATGAGTTGGTAGTCTAAAACAAGATATATATTATTTAACGTTGTAATATATATACTCCCTTTTCCCTTCATCCCAAAAAGAATAATACAATTTGGATTTTTAGAGTCACAGAGTTGTAACTAATAAAATAAGCTGTGAGTAATAAAATACATAAGAGAGGCACTACAACAAAAAGGAACACTATAACGGTGTGGTTGTTTGACTCAAAAGATATTAAAATATTTTTGCACAAATCAATTAAAGATGAATTAAAGGTGTAAATCTTAGTTGAGAATAATAATCTCTAGAAAGAGCGATAGATAAAGAGAAGATGGGTCACGAGGTTTCTTTTCATTCATAAGTAGTAATGTCTCTAGAGTTTTTTAATACCGGTTACAAGGTTATTATCCTCCTTTCATACTAAGAGAGAAATTTTTCTAAACTGTAAAAGACAAAATGCAAGGAATATTCGAAGGGATATTCCCAATATCCCCTAATGGCCACACATTATTGCAAGGGTCGTCCAGTCTCTGGTTTGTCTTAGGGTCCTCTCCCTCAGGACGCCAATTCAAAGAGGCTCCGTCAATCGTCGTACTTGTCGTCGGTCGTGATCGGTCAAATTTGGACCCATACAGTTAGTCCCTCCGCTTGTCGGGGTCGCAACTGGGTGCGTCCTCGATGAGTGGACACCATGCGTTCCTATGGAGAAATTTGAGCCGTTGTGACATTACGAAATGGCCAATGAGGGAATGCCAGTGTGCTTAGCAAGACACCAGGTAATATGCACTACTAGAATTCGGCCAAAAAGCGACCAAATATTGGCGACCAAATTTGGTCTGTTAAGGAAAGCGACCAAAGTTGGTCGCCAAAATACCGAAAATAATAAAAAAAATATTTGAAATAATTTAGCGACCATAGTTGGTTGCTATTTGGACGCAAATTTAGTCAAACTGTTGACTGGACTGGTCAGACTTGCTTGCTCAAAGATACACTGAGTTTAGCGACCAATGTTGGTCGCAAAAGTGGGACCCACACAATTTTTTTTAATAATTTTATTATTATTTTATAAAACTTATAAAATATAAAAATATATAATTTAAAACTTGCAACCAAAGTTGGTCGCTAACTGAAGGATAAGAAGTTAGCAACCAACTTTGGTCGCTAAAGTGGGACCCAGTTACAATATTTTAATAAATATATATTTATGTAAAAATTTTATAAAATATAAATAAATATAATTCAAAATTTAGCGACCAAAGTTGGTCGCCAATGTGGGACCCAGTTCTAACGTTTAACAATTTTTATTATTAATTTAAATATTATATAAAATATAAATAAATCTGATTAAATTTTAGTGACCAAATTTGGTCTCTAATTTAAATTCATGTACATTTAGTGACCAACTTTGGTCGCTAAATTAAATTCATTTAAAGTTAGCGACCAAAGTTGGTCTCTATATGGTCAAATTTAAAAATCACTTTTGTGTTTACTATGTAAATAATATAAATGTAAGTCGTTAATAATTTTGTAATACAAGGGATGAATAGTACTACGAAGCGGGCGTGTGTGTCTATATATACAATATATGTACTTACGCTATACTATGCACTAAGTATAAGTGTATGAGGTAATACCGTATCGAATATAGCTTATATATATATATATAATATATGTACTTACGCTATACTATACACTAAGTATAAGTGTATGAGGTAATACCGTATCGAATACAGCTTATATATATAATATATATACTTACGCTATACTATGCACTAACTATAAGTGTATTAGGTAATACCGTATCGAATACAACTTATATATATATAATATATATACTTACGCTATACTATGCACTAAGTATAAGTGTATGAGGTAATACCGTATCGAATACAGCATATATATATATATATATATATATATATATATATATATATATATATATATATATATATATATATATATATATATATATATATATAATATATGTACTTACGCTATAATATGCACTAAGTATAAGTGTATGAGGTAATACCGTATCGAATACAGCTTATATATATAATATATGTACTTACGCTATACTATGCACTAAGTATAAGTGTATGAGGTAATACCGTATCGAATACAGCTTATATATATACAATATATATACTTACGCTATATTATACACTAAGTATAAGTGTACTAGGTAACGTATCGAATATAAGTGTATGAGGTAATACCATATCGCATATATATATATAATATGTACTTACGCTATACTATGCACTAAGTATAAGTGTATTAGGTAATACCATATCGAATATATGTTATATATATATATATATATATATATATATATATATATATATATATATATATATATAATATGTACTTACGCTATACTATGCACTAACTATAAGTGTATGAGGTAATACCGTATCGAATATAGCTTATATGTATATAATATATGTACTCACGTTATACTATGCACTAAGTATAAGTGTATGAGGTAATACCGTATCGAATACAGCTTATATATATATATATATATATATATAATATGTACTTACGCTATACTATGCACTAACTATAAGTGTATTAGGTAATACCGTATCGAATACAGTTTATATATATACAATATGTATACTTACGCTATACTATGCACTAAGTATAAGTGTATTAGGTAATACCGTATCGAATATAGCTTATATATATAATATGTACTTACGCTATACTATGCACTAACTATAAGTGTATGAGGTAATACCGTATCGAATACAGCTTATATATATACAATATATATACTTACGCTATATTATGCACTAAGTATAAGTGTACTAGGTAATACCGTATCGAATACAGCTTATATATATATAATATATGTACTTATGCTATACTATGCACTAAGTATAAGTGTATGAGGTAATACCGTATCGAATACAGCTTATATATATACAATATATATACTTACGCTATATTATGCACTAAGTATGAGTGTACTAGGTAATACCGTATCGAATATAGCTTATATATATATATATAATATATGTACTTACGCTATACTATGCACTAAGTATAAATGTATAAGGTAATACCGTATCGAATACAGCTTTATATATATACAACTTATATATATAATATATATACTTATGCTATACTATGCACTAACTATAAGTGTATTAGGTAATACCGTATCGAATACAGCTTATATATATATATATATATATATATATATATATATATATATATATATATATATATATAGACCAACTTTGGTCGCTATTTTGGTCAAACGGTCAGAATATAGCGACCAAAGTTGGTCGCTATGTCTAAAAATTCAAAACTGTTTTACCCACCAAAATAGCGACCAACGTTGGTCGCTATTTTAATTACATAACTCTCAAAACCGGGATCCCCTCCCATTCTTTCTAAAAAATTCCCAAAATCCCTCTTTTCTCTCTCACACTCAAACCCCACCCCCCTTCCAACTCCCACCACCAGGCCCCACCCACGCCACCAACGACCACCGCTCAGCTGCCGCCGTCGCCGTCGCCTCTGCCGCTGTTGCGTCTCTCCTTCTCCACCTCCTAAAAGTTCAAGGTTAGAATTACAAACCTAGGGTTTCAATTAGTGTTTCAATTGTTTATTGTTTCAACCTAGAATTAGTGTTTCAATTGATTATTTAACATTGTATTTTATAGAAACCTAGGGTTTAGATTGTATTTATCATTATTTAACATTTTATAGAAATCTAGGGTTTAGGGTATGGGTTGAATATTTAGGCTAGGCTTTATTGAGTATTTCTCCTTCAATATTTTAGTAAGCAATAGATACTAATTTAACGTCAAAGACTTGATTCATAGGTAGATATATATTAGGGTATAAATTGAACTTTTAGTTTAATCTTGATTAGTTTATAGGTAGATATTTAATATAGACACATGATAGTATATTTGGATTTTCTCTTAAAGTTCAAGACAATGTTAATGTTTAAGGCCTTAAGCGAATCGTTGCGTGGCTCTTGTTTGAGTACAACGAGTCACCCACTTTTAAGATATAAATTGAACTTTTAGTTTAAGTTTAAACTCGCAGGATATGAATATAACTTATAGTTTTTAGGTTTTGTTCTTGTGAATTGAACTTGTAGGATATAAATTGAACCTTTTAGGATACGAGTTGCATTTTTAGGATATGAATTGAACCTTTTAGGTATGAGTTGAACCTTTAGGATATAAATTGAACTTAAACTCGTAGGATATGAATATAACTTTTAGTTTTTAGGTTTTGTTCTTGTGAATTGAACTTGTAGGATATAAATTGAAGCTTTTATGTATGACTTGAACTTTTTAGGATATGAATTGAAACTTTTAGGATATGAGTTGAACTTTTAGGAAATAAATTGAACCTTTAGCATATGTATTGAACCTTTAGGATATGACTTGAACTTTTAGTTTATGTTTAAACTCGTAGGATATGAATATAACTTTTAGTTTTTAGGTTTTGTTCTTGTGAATTGAATTTTTAGGATATGAATTGAAACTTTTAGGATATGAGTTGAACTTTTAGGATATAAATAGAAATTTTAGGATATGACTTGAACTTTTGTGGATATGAATTGAACCTTTAGGATATAAATTGAACTTTTAGTTTATGTTTAAACTCGTAGGATAAGAATTGATGAACTTTTAATTTTTAGGTTTTGTTCTTGTGAATTGAACTTGTACGATATAAATTGAAGCTTTTATGTATGACTTGAACTTTTTACGATATGAGTTGAAACTTTTAGGATATGAGTTGAACTTTTAGGAAATAAATTGAACCTTTGGGATATGTATTGAACCTTTAGGATATGACTTGAAGTTTTAGTTTATGTTTAAACTCGTAAGATATGAATATAACTTTTAGTTTTTAGGTTTTGTTCTTGTGAATTGAACTTGTAGGATATAAATTGAAGCTTTTATGTATGACTTGAACTTTTTAGGATATGAATTGAAACTTTTAGGATATGAGTTGAACTTTTAGGAAATAAATTGAACCTTTAGCATATGTATTGAACCTTTAGGATATGACTTGAACTTTTAGTTTATGTTTAAACTCGTAGGATATGAATATAACTTTTAGTTTTTAGGTTTTGTTCTTGTGAATTGAACTTGTAGGATATAAATTGAACCTTTTAGGATACGAGTTGAATTTTTGGGATATGAATTAAACTTTTTAGGTATGAGTTGAACCTTTAGGATATAAATTGAACTTAAACTCGTAGGATATGAATATAACTTTTAGTTTTTAGGTTTTGTTCTTGTGAATTGAACTTGTAGGATATAAATTGAAGCTTTTATGTATGACTTGAACTTTTTAGGATATGAATTGAAACTTTTAGGATATGAGTTGAACTTTTAGGAAATAAATTGAACCTTTAGCATATGTATTGAACCTTTAGGATATGACTTGAACTTTTAGTTTATGTTTAAACTCGTAGGATATGAATATAACTTTTAGTTTTTAGGTTTTGTTCTTGTGAATTGAATTTTTAGGATATGAATTGAAACTTTTAGGATATGAGTTGAATTTTTAGGATATAAATAGAAATTTTAGGATATGACTTGAACTTTTGTGGATATGAATTGAACCTTTAGGATATAAATTGAACTTTTAGTTTATGTTTAAACTCGTAGGATAAGAATTGATGAACTTTTAATTTTTAGGTTTTGTTCTTGTGAATTGAACTTGTACGATATAAATTGAAGCTTTTATGTATGACTTGAACTTTTTACGATATGAGTTGAAACTTTTAGGATATGAGTTGAACTTTTAGGAAATAAATTGAACCTTTGGGATATGTATTGAACCTTTAGGATATGACTTGAAGTTTTAGTTTATGTTTAAACTCGTAAGATATGAATATAACTTTTAGTTTTTAGGTTTTGTTCTTGTGAATTGAACTTGTAGGATATAAATTGAAGCTTTTATGTATGACTTGAACTTTTTAGGATATGAATTGAAACTTTTAGGATATGAGTTAAACTTTTAGGAAATAAATTGAACTTTTAGCATATGTATTGAACCTTTAGGATATGACTTGAACTTTTAGTTTATGTTTAAACTCGTAGGATATGAATATAACTTTTAGTTTTTAGGTTTTGTTCTTGTGAATTGAACTTGTAGGATATAAATTGAAACTTTTAGGATATGAGTTGAATTTTTAGGATATAAATAGAAATTTTAGGATATGACTTGAACTTTTGTGGATATGAATTGAACCTTTAGGATATAAATTGAACTTTTAGTTTATGTTTAAACTCGTAGGATAAGAATTGATGAACTTTTAGTTTTTAGGTTTTGTTCTTGTGAATTGAACTTGTACGATATAAATTGAAATTTTACGATATGACTTGAACTTTTTACGATATGAGTTGAACCTTTAGGATATGACTTGAACTTTTGTGGATATGAATTGAAGGTTTAGGATATGAATTGAACTTTTAGTTTATGTTTTGGAATTTTAGATTGCCAGAGGATTATTAGAAGAGGTTGATGACGTTATTAGACAAGCAATAGAACTTCCAGAAAGATTAACTAAGACAAAGTACCTGGCAAAGTATGCCTTTAATTGTTCTTCTCATTAGCGACAATGATGATGAGAAGGCAATGGCATGTGTTTCAAATAGTGATGGTGTAGGTAGGAATTTAGTATTTCCTAAGTAGATAAAAGAAGAGCTTATAGAGTAATTCTGTACTTCATTTTCCATGAGGAAAAGAAGTTTAATTGAGAGTGACAAGGTTGATGAAGACGGAATGTGTTCCGTTGGTCATGGCAGTTCCCATAGAATGGGGATCATAAGACTCTATGATGACAGAGATTATAGGAAGTTTTGTTCTAAATTTTCTTTCAAGTCTGATCCGTACAAGCTTAATGTGATATTAGTGATATTTCTTCGGATTCAGACAATGATTTGACTGACAAAAGTATGGAAATGCTCTTAAAAAGAATTAAAGGTAAAATCTTTTCAACATCCTTCTCTACTAAGAAAAACATTTTACCTTTAATTCTTTTTAAGAGCATTTCCATACTTTTGTCGGTCAAATCATTGTCTGAATCCGAAGAAATATCACCAATATCATATTAAGCTTGTACGGATCAGACTTGGAAGAAAGTTTAGAACAAAACTTCCTATAATCTTTGTCATCATAGAGTCTTATGATCCCCGCTTTATGGGAACTGTCATGACCAATGGAAAATATTCCGTCTTCATCAACGTTGTCACTATCAATCAAACTTCTTTTCCTTTTGGAAAGTGAAGTAGAGAATTCCTCTATAACCTCTTTTATCTACTTAGGAAATATTAAATCCTACCTATACCATCACTATTTGGAAACACATGTCGTTGCCTTCTCATTATCATTGTAGCTATAGAGATCAACAATTGATCAAAGAAACACCCTCTCAGGTACTGTATCCAAGTTATTCTCTGTATCCAAGTTCATCCCGAGTAATAGTACCACGAGGATAATCACCAAAGCCACCAGACAGCTTTATGATGTCAATGAAGTAAGATGAGTTATTCAATGAAACTCGTATTGTAAAGAAGAAGAAAGAGACTGATTCAGAAAGGAAGGTCGAACCTCGACTATATACATATAAGTTTTTTACTTTTCATTAAGTATTTTGATTTACTTTTATATAAATTTTGAAATACTAATTCAATATATATAATTTTTCATATAGGTTCGCTTCACATGCAGCTGACGTGGGAGAATTCATACGCAGTCAACCACCTAATGAATCGGGCGAGGCAATCCAACTTTCGGACGAGGATGCTGAAAGAACACTCCTTGAGTACTTTATATACTTTGAACTAGACAAAAAAATTTAGTTCTATTGTGTTAGTTCTTTTTAGTTCGAATGGGCTTGTAATAAGCGTTAACTTAGTTTTGTTAGCTTAATGTGTTAGTTCTATTGATTGTTGCTTTTAATTGTTGTTGTTGTTGTTGCTGGCATAAAATGCCTGTTTAGGATGTTTGGTAAGCTGGCAGGTGGTGTAGCTGCCAAAACAGGCAGTTTCTGCCAAAAATATACCAAGAAAAGCGACCAACTTTGGTCTCTATTTGGTCGCATTTCACTATAAAAAAAAATAATTTTCTGCGCAATAGCGACAAACCTTGGTCGCTACCCGCAGATTTCTATTAAAAAAATACAATTTCTGGAAATATAGCGACCAATGTTGGTCGCTTATCTTTAAAAAAAAATTAAATTCTTGAATTTAGCGACCAACTTTGGTCTTTATTGTCCAGATTTTAAAATATAATATTTGGATTAGAGACCAAAGTTGGTCGCTTTCTAATGATTAATGATAAATTAAAAACAACGTATTTCATATGTAGAGACCAACTTTGGTCGCCAAATTTATATTATTAAATTAATATAGTGACCAAAGTTGGTCACTAAAGCCAAAATCAGAATATTTGGTCCCTAAAATAAAGGGACCATCAATATTGCGACCAGACATGTTTGGTCGCTTTTTGGTCGCTTTTAGGCCTATAAGCGACCAACTTTGGTCGCTTTTTGTGGTCGCTTTTTACCGGATTTCTAGCAGTGATGCTTTACCAGGAAATGATGTCATCTTCACGCGTGTCATCATCGCGCATGTTTTCGAGGCAAGAGTTGATGGCTTGATGCTTCGGTTTTAGCGCTACTTTGTGACTTTCCGCTTCGATTTTGGCCCCACCCAACCCTATAAATAGGTGAAGGGTTTATTTTTTCGAAAGTTTTTGGCCATTCCACTCTTGATAACCTCCTTCATTCTTCCGAGCTTGCCCTCATACCCTTCTGCTTCTTCTTACGTTCTTCACTCGAAGCTTCTTCCTCCACTTACTTTTTGTGTTGATACCCCTTTGGACGATATTATGCTGAGGTCTCGTCGTTCTCGTGATGAGGTTCCTGAGGCCACCCCATTGTCTACGGTGCCCCCTTCTGGCGGTGAAGATACCATGGTAGAAGAGGGTGACAGCCTTCCTACGGTGGAAGAGCTACTTCTGAGGCATCCCTTATCTCGAAGTGACTTCCTCAAAGATCCCCCTCCTACTCTGGACCCCATATTCTCTGAGACAGAGCAAGTTCATATTGATGCTCTTCGTGTAAAGTACAACATTCCCGCTTATGTAGATATGGTTCCGGTGGGGAGAGATTTCGTAGATGTCTATAGACCTGGGCACTGTGCTTTCTATGAGTACCCTTTCGTGATTGGCTATTCCCTTCCTTTCTTCCCCTTAGCGGAAGAATTATGTAGGTTTTACCAAGTTTGTCCAGCGCAACTTTCGCTGTATACGCTCGAGATACTTCTGCTGCTGACTAAGTATGAAGAGTTGGCGGAATGTAACATTTCTATCCACCACCTTTTGCACTTTTTCACGCCTGGCTTCCGCAGGGGTACCATGGTGCATTTGAGGCTCCGTGGTATGAAAGGGTTGGTGGTCGGGACAGATGACTGGGCAAGTCATAAGTTTTGGTATAAGTATTTCTTCGTCAAAACTGAACATGTCGTTTCTGACTCCGCCAGGTTCCCGGAGCGATGGAATGAGACTCGTAAGTGTCGCCACTCATTTTACTTTTCTTTTATCTGTATTCATTATAAAGTTTGTCCGCTTCCCATTTGCAGCTATGAGACGTCCACCTCTCCCTATTGCGGATATTAGGGATTGGGTAGCCCGTTTGTTGGCTCATGCAGCAGAAACCCGAGATTGGCCCGCCTTCGTGAAGCGTTACGACCCTAAAGTTCCCTCTGGTAAATGTTTTCCTTACCACTTCATTGGCTGTATGACCTTGTTTATTAATACAACCCTTCGTGATGACATGTCGAGGAGCTTCCAGGCGGAGGGCGCCAGTCCCTGCGTTTCGACAGGTTGTTGCTGCCCCGGACATATGGTTTGTTTTGAGTGAGTTTGTTCGAGAGGGTCGTCCTCAACTTATTCAATTAGAAGGTTCCTCTCGAGTCGTGGTCGTGAGGGAGGAGGCTTCTTCAGTACCGGCCCCACACCCTTTGGACAAATCCTCTAACGGGGACGATCCATTACTGAGAAATATGAGGAGGCTGGAACTTGGGAAGGGCGTGGCCATAGATGTTGATAGAAGTAGGGCGTCACAGACAACTCCCGTGCCCGTATTTATTGCTGACGCCATTTTATTGGGGAGATCTCCCCAAGTGGAAGGAGTTTACCCAGGAGTTGTCTCAATGCGCTCTATTGAGGGTGGTACATCGTCCAACATCGGAGGACGTCCTGTTGAGGGTGACATCTCAGGTTCAAATGTCGACCCAGAAGATGTCAATGAGTTCGTAGGTCGCCATACTCATGTGGAGGTCAGAACGGAAGGGTCTGATCGTCACATAGTCGTCCTGGGGGACTACAACTTGTTGCTGAACTGCGAGTAAGTGGCGTCTGCTCTACTCCTCTATGTGCTTCCCCTGAAAACAAGGTGCTTAGGGCGATGACCGACGTGGATTTGTCTCAAAAGGTCGTCGGTATGGCCTTGCAGGTAGGTGTCTTTCCTTCCCTTTTCGTCATTGGGTTTGTGTGGTGATCGTAGTTCTGCATTTTATTTCTAACTTCTCCCCTTTTTTGTCAGACCCTCATCATGGAGATTGAGCGAGAGCGTAGGGAGAGGAGAAGTATGGGCCTTTATGAGAAGATGTCATCCAAATATCAACAATATCATGCTAAGCATCGTGCGATGGCTGACATTTATCATCAGGACCTTGAGTTTCAGTTGTTTCGCGAGGGGCTCAAACAGTGGGAGGATCAACTAGAGCGCAAGATCGAAGAGTTGAGGGAGCGGGATGAGGAGCTCATGAAGACTGTCGCTCGTAATAGTGAACTCGAGGCTTCTCTTAAGGTGAAGGATGACGAGCTTGAGTTGAGTAGGAGGTGATGGCCGAAAATGCCGACTTGCAGGCAAAGGTGGCCAATTTGACCAATGAGTTGAGTGCGAAGGCGATGGAGGTAGAAGGGCTTAAGGACGAGCTGAGCATTGGTACTGATAAGTTGGTGGCAGCTATTTATGGAACCGCATCTTTGGAGAATACCCTCAGCGTTTGCAGGTTAAAGCTGGCTGAAGAGAAGGAGGCCTCTAATCGTAAGGTTGCGGGGTTCGAAGGGTGTGTCAATGAACTGGAGATGAAGCTATCTGCGTTAAATGGACAAGTGGCCTTGCTGAGGGTAGAGGATGCAAGTCGACGTTCTCATCCTTCTACATCTCGTGCCTCAGCCGATCCAGCCGTGCCTCATCATTTATATGAGTTATGGGTCCATACTGAGGCTCAGCTTGACGTGTACAAGACTTTTCACGTCGAGGGGAGGGCAACTGAGGCAAAGCTTCAGGCTGTGCACACCAAAGCTCGTGCAGCTCGAGAGGCATGCGGATACAACCCCCTCACACCTGACGGGGATGACATCAACTCTGATGATGCGAACCGTCTTGCTTCAGACTCGTGGTATGAAGATGCTTACCCCACCGGGGATGATGTATAGTCTTTATTTGTATTTGTTTTTGTTTTTTGGGGTTTTTGCAGGGGGCATACCTAAGCCTGTTTGTAAAGACAAGTGTAAATAACATTTTGATGCAATGTAAGATATATTTTGTCGATTTGCTCTTATTTGTAATGTTTACGATATCCGGGATACTTGTCGAGCTATTAAGTTGATTTAGGTTTTGGGTGAAAATTCCTCTTTTTTTATGGCCTTGGCCATTGGGATGTCGCTTCGGACTGTCGTCGAAGTAGTATCCTATCGTAGCTCGAACGAGGTCGAACTCATGTTTTCGTCGATGGCCTTGGCCATTGGGATGTTGCTTCGAACTGTCATTGTAGGATCCCGTTGTAGTTTGAACGAGGTCGAACTCATGTTTTCGTCGATGGCCTTGGCCGTTGGGATGTTGCTTTGAATTGTTGTTGAAGTGGGATCCCGTCGTAGTTCGAACGAGGTCAAACTTATATTTTCATTGATGGCCTTGATCTGATCTAGGTTGACCTTGATACCTCTTTGTGAAACTAAGAAACCAAGGATCTTTCCCGAAGTTACGCCGAAGGCACATTTTTCGGGATTCAATTTCATTCCGTATTGCCTTAATATCTCGAAGGCCTCCTTTAGATGGCCGATATGGTCCTCTCTCTTTGTCGACTTTACTAGCATGTTGTCGATGTAAACCTCCATAGTCTTGCCGAGCTGTTCTTTGAACATTTTGGTAACTAGTCTTTGATACGTGGCCCCTGCGTTCTTGAGTCCGAACGACATTACCTTATAGAAATATGTCCCTCGATGAATGATGAAAGTTGTTTTTTCTTGATCTTCTTGGGCCATTAGAATTTGGTTATAATTGGAGTAGGCGTCCAAGAAGCTCAACAGTTCATGCCCCGCTGTCGCATCGATGAGCTAGGGGCAACAGAAAGGAGTCCTTCGGGCATGCTTTGTTCAGATCGGTGAAGTCAACACACATCCGCCATTTCCCGCTCTTCTTTTTCACCATGACTACATTGGCGACCCATTGGGGGTATTTTAACTCTCTAATGGAACCGTTAGTGAGTAATTTATCAACCTCTTCGTTGACCGCCTCATTGATGGAGCATTGAACGTTCTCCTTATTTGTCGTACCAACGGATGAAGTGGATCGACATTCAGCCTGTGTGTGGCGATCTCCCTTGGAATTCCTGGCATATCTGAGTGGGAAAAGGCAAACAAATCGGCGTTGTTGGTTAAAAACTCACGATATTTACCTAGTTCCGAGAGGTTGTGTCCAACATAAGCCTTTATTGTGTTGTCGATATTGTCCAATTGGACATGATCGAGATCCTCTATGATTTCCTTGCAAGCTTCTACGATGTTCGGGTCTTTGATGGCTTCTACTTGTACGTCGGGTCTGGTTACCAACATGGTTGATTGCTATTCCTCTGCACTTGCCCCCTTTAGTTGTTTGGTGTGTATGCAATCTTGGGCGATTCGGTAGTATTCTAGGCGGTGCATGGCTCACCTCAGATGCTGAATATCCCCCATGGGGTGGGAAATTTTATTTTAGTAAAAACTTGATAGGACAGCCTGCATGGCATGTATCCATGGACGTCCTATGATGGCGTTGTAGGTTGTTTCCTGATTCATGACGTGGAATGTCGTTTCCAAGGTGACCCTTCTTGCCAGGACGGGTAGCACTATTTCTCCAGATGTTCGCTCCACTACATTATTAAAACCCTTTAGTGTTATGCAACGCGATATTATTTTATCCTCGAGTCTCATTTGCACGAGAACTCGTGGGTGAACAATACACATGCCGCTTCCATCATCTACCATTATTCTTTTTACATCGGTATCCGCGATGCGTAAAGTTATAACCAAAGAATCATAGTGAGGGAAAGACAAACCGTCGGTATCCGACTTATCGAAGATGATACTGTCTTCGAGGTCGTCATACCGTTCGTGGGCAACTGTCTGTTTGAGTTTATGTGTGGTGGTGAAATTCATATGGTTGATTACCGTATCATCGCCGCTACCAATGATCATTTGTATGGTACGAGCTGGTGATAGTGGCTTTGGAGGTCCTTGAGGTTGGTCGCGCCCACCAGCGAAGTTGGCCGGTCCTTTATCGCTCAGCAGTTTTTTCAGGTATCCCTGGTTTAACATCCTCGCTACTTCTTGTCGCAGACCTATGCAGTCTTCGGTTTTGTGTCCTCTCTCCTAGTGGAATTTACACAGGACGTTCGACCTCCTGGTGCTCGGATCCGATTTCATCTTTTGCGGCCACTATACCTTCGTGCCAAGTTTTTCCAGTGCATACGTACACTATCTCTGAAGGGGAAACACAAAAATCATGAGCAGATAGCAATAGAGGCATACCTCTTTCATTTCAGAGGGGCGCAGTGTGTCGGGGCGCGACATCCACTTATCGTGGAGGAGGCGGATTGGGTGTTCAGATACAGGACTGATGCCTTTCTTGATTGAAACGTGGCAGTTGATCCCTTCGCTCGTCGTTACGTCAATCTATCCTTCTCTCGGTCTGGACTAATGTTAATTGCTGAAGCGGGTCGTTCAAGTCATCCTCGTCTGCCCTCACTTCAGTGCAATAGGCGTTGTGGATCTCTTCCCACGTGGTAGGGGGTACTTCATGAGTCTACTGAGTAGTTTTTTGGTCACTTTTAATCCGTTTTTGTTTTAACCCATTTTGGAAGGCTGCTACTGCCATCCCTTCTGACATGTTCGTTAGGCTCATCCTTACTCTATTGAATCGGACTAGGAAATCCCAAAGTTTCTCGCCCGTCATTTGCCTGACAGCGAAGATATCATTAACCCTAGCCCCGACCTTTTTTACTCCCGCATGAGCGGTGACGAACTTATCTACCATCTCTTCAAACGTTGATATGGATCATGCTGGTAGTTGGGAGTACCATGTCAATGCTCCCCTCGTTAGAGTTTCGCCGAACTTTTTCAGCAGCACAAATGGTACCTATTCTTTTGATAGATCACTACCTTTTACTGCGGTAACATAATGGATTAAGTGATCCTCCGGGTCCGTGGTCCCATCGTATATTTTCAAATATGGAGGCATTTTGAAGGTCTTTGGAATAGAATAGGGAGCTGCCCCTTCGCTGTATGGTTTTTCGACGAATTGGCCCACATCGCGTTTTGGTAACAACTTCGGAGCGCCTGGTATTTTATCAACCCTCTCCTGATGTTCCTTCATCTGGTCGCAGAGTGTTTTGTTCTTATTTTCCATCTCTTCCATTTTCTTTAAGATGGCCATGAGTGCGTCGTTTCCTGTATCAGCAACAGTATGGGTGTTACCTGTTCGTGTAGCGTATGGCTCATCGGCAGCAGCTGCAGTTTCTGTGGGTAGCAAGTCTTCGACACCTCCCTGAATGGGTTTCTCGAGCATGTTGCTCAAAGTACTCATTAACCATTCTTCTTGTAGCCTTTTGATAGCCAGTGGCGCTTCTCCTACTGCGGATGTTGAGGTTTCCCTCTCGCACAAGATCGTTAGATCCTCGTGCGAAGGAGGTGAGATCTCCCCCTCAGGTGTAACACTTGGTGTTGCATTCTCACTGTCTTCTCCTCCGGCTTCATTTAGGGAATTCAGGAGGTTGTTTGTGACATCCTCTATTGCCTTTAGCCTCGCTTCTCCCTTTCCCGCCATCATTGACTTTTATGGAGCTGAAGAAAAGTGATTATTTCTTTCAAGAATCTAGATGAAAACTACGATTTCAGCTATAGAAATCCCCACAGACGGCGCCAAATTGTTTGACTCAAAAGATATTAAAACCTTTTTGAACAAATCAATTAAAGATGAAGGGGTAAATCTTAGATGAGAATAATAATCTCTAGAAAGAGTGATGGATAAGGAGAAGATGTGTCACGAGGTTTCTTTTCATTCATAAGTAGTAATGTCTCCAGAGTTTTTTTAATACTGGTTACAAGGTTATTATCCTCCTTTTATACTAAGAGAGAAATTCTTCTAAACTGTAAAAGACAAAATACAAGGAATATTCGAAGGGATATTCCCAATGTCCCCTAATGGCCACACATTATTGTAAGGGTCGTCCAACCTCTGGTTTGTCTTAGGGTCATCTCCCTCAGTACATCAATTCAAAGAGGCTCCGTCAATCACCGCACTCGTCGTCAGTCATGATCGGTCAAATTTGGACCCATACAGTGGTGATAATATGGGTCAAATTTGGACCCATACAGTGGTGATATTATCGTTATATTATATATAGGCAAATAGTTGCAAATAGTACTCCATTCGGTCCACAATAAGTAACCAATTTGCTTGTGCCACGCCCATTAAAAAAATACTAAATTCTATACAAAATACCTAGTATGACTAAACTACCCTTAATTAAGTATTTAATGTGAGGAGTAAGAAAACTTTTTAGGGATATGTACATAAGGGTAATTTTGTAAAAATAACTTAATTCTTTTTTGATTATATAAATGTACACTTATTTTGGACCAAAATAAAAAAGTAAATTGGTCACTTATTGTGAACCGGAGGGAGTAAAAAAATGACAAAAAGTCGTTGATAGCGTTGACTAGTGTGTATTTCAGTTTTCGCGACGCCACATCAAAAATATTTCATCAGCGTTTATGCTCACGTAAATAAAATTATCAAAACATGGTATACCTGTATTGGGAAAATTGAGTTTACATATTAAAGTGATTGAAAGATGACGTGTCATGACACGTAGGCTGGTCAAAGAATAATGATTTGCAAAGAGGCACGAGTTGCAACAGATACGAGCAGATGCACAAGTAAAGGCACGAGCAGTTATTCAAAAGACTCAACACTTGCATCTATTTAAATCCAAAAATTAAGGAGAAAGAATCTGACAGCACAAGAGAGTACATATACAATATTTAATAAGAATTAAATACTGGAAACGTTAGAGAATCTATATTAAATTACAATGATTATGTAACGTAGCATTTAATGCCTTTAATTGTCTATAATGGCCTTATTATGACAAAGGCAAAACGTATATTTTTTTAGATAGCTATAAAAAGGGGAGAACTAATCATTTGTAAGGATATGAAATATTATCTGAATACACTGGTTTACTTTGTTTTTTTCTGCTTATCTGATTGTGAGCAAAATTATTTCCTTTTACTCATTTTTTATTATCCGTAACCCGAGTTCTTCTAAATTAAAGATTTGATCGAGATTTCACTTTTTGATTAAACAAATTGGTTCTGTTACTGGGAATATGATAATCTATTCTTTCTTAGGCTAAACCTTTTTGTTGCATCAACCATGTCAAACATTAATGACAACACCCAAGAAAACCAAGGAAACCATCAACTCCAAGCGAATCCACAGGATGATCACACCCCGATCCCTTCTCCCCAAAGCTCCCCTCGGCGGTTTCGAGAAGGTACTCCTGATGGATCTCATGCAAATGGAAATGCTCAATTTGAAAATAATGAAGCTATCAATGAAGCTTTGCAAAAGCTAATCACTCAATAGGTCAATAAAGCTATTGAGGCCTTTGTCAGCCAGTTACCTGTTGTACCACCAACACCCACTCCAAATAACAACACTTTGGAGAACACTCGTTCTGGGCTTGCTAATTCAAGCAGTGGTGGAATCCCCAACGAGTCATGAGAAGGAGAACTATGTAACTTAGTCAATTTTGATTTACAAAATTTAGTATTAACATTGCAGAAACAGCTCAAGAAGCAAAGTGACTGCATAGAGAAAATACCTGGAGTACCACCCGTAATCAAAGGGATAGATATCGATAAATATTCACAACAATCTTGGAAGCCAAGTGATGCTCCCCTCTCAATTCCAAAGAAATTCAAAGTGCCCGATATTCCAAAATACAATGGAACAACTGATCCACGAGACCATGTGATTGCATTCACAACAGGCGTAAAAGGCAACGACTTGACCAAAGAAGAAATTGAATCAGTATTGGCCAAAAAATTTGGTAAAACACTCACTAAGGGAGCATTAACATGGTATTCTCTTTTACCCGAAAATTCCATAAATTCTTTTGTCTAGCTTGCAGATTCATTTATCAAAGCACATTGGGGAGCTCAAAAAGTCGAAAAAAGAATGGAAGATATTTTCAAAATCAAGCAAGGGGACTCAAAGTTTCTTAGAGAGTTTGTGGATAGATTCCAGCGTGAAAGAATGACGTTACCGCGTGTACCTGACAATTGGGCAGCTATACCCTTCACTAGTAATTTGAATGAAAAACTCTCAGAAGCCACGAGACGACTCAAGGAAAGTCTTTGTGAATTCCCAGCAACAACGTGGAATGATGTTTACAACAGGTAGAGCATGAAGCTAAGGATAGAAGAGGATATTATATTAGGGTCTTACAAAGAGGAAAAGGTAAGTTTGAGACGGGCGAAAACCGAAAAAAGGTCCGATAAAAATAGGTACGAACCATATATGGGCCCAGCGGGAAAAGATTCACGATCAAAATAGGACAATTCAAGGTACGATTATAGATCGAGGAATAGAGAGTAGGGCTCATCATCAAGATTTGGGAATGATCGAAACATGCGAGAGTCGCGGGATGATGATAGAAACTTAAAGGTAAGATTCGGTGGTTATAATTTTAATGTGAACACTTCCGAGCTTGTAGCTATTTTAAGAAGCATGGGTGATAAGGTTCGGTGGCCAAAAGAAATGAGATCGAATCCAAACAGGCGCAATCCTGATCACTGGTGCGAATTCCACAACGATCATGGTCATAAAACGGCAAACTGTAGGTTGCTACAAGGCGAAGTTGATCACCTATTAAAACAAGGGCATCTCACCGAATTATTCAGTGAGAAAGGTAAGCAAGCATACATGAAGAATAGGTAGGAGCCCCCTAAACCACTTTCACCCAAAAGGACCGTTAATGTTATAAGCGGAGGTGAAGACATCAATGGTGTGACGTACACAACAGCCAATAAAGTTTCCAAAGTCACAATTACCCACGGAAAGCGGGTGCGACATGTCTTAGAGGAAGAAAGTATTATGTTTGATGATGCAGATGCGGATGGCATATTATCTCCATATAACGATGCAGTGGTAATATCTCTACTTGTACATGATACTAATGTGAAATGAGTTTTGATTGATCCAGGTAGTTCCGTGAACACTATTCTGCTAAAAGTACTACGCGAGATGCAAGCTGAAGATAAATTAATACCAAAGGCACATACTCTGTCTGGATTTGATAATTTCATCATAGTGTCGAAAGGGGAGGTAATACTTACTACATTTGCAGAAGGAGTTGTCAAAGATATAAAGTTTCAGGTGGTAGATATGGAGATGGCTTACAATATAATCCTTGGGAGACCATGGATCCACGAGATGGATGTCGTTTCGTCAACCTTGCACCAAGTTATTAAATTTCCATCACCATAGGGAATATGTCAAATCCGTGGGGATCAACATACATCCAGGAGCATCAACTCTACAGCAGATTCAAGTACGGGAAACGAAGAAAAATAGAAATTACAGAATCCAGTTGAGGGTACCACAACACAAACCTCAACTGAACAAGGATGAACAAATATGGACTCAAGGCCAGATGCCATTCAAGAACCAGAGGAAAATGAAAATATCAAAACAACGATTGAAGAACTAGAAGCTGTAATATTATTTGCACAATGTCCTGAAAGGAAAGTCTACGTAGGGGCCAATCTAAGCCAAGACATGAAAGGTAAGTTGATTGACTTTTTAAAAACTAACGTGGATTGTTTTGCTTGGTCCCACTCTGATATGACAGGAATACCACCGGAGGTAATGACTCACAAATTAAATGAAGACCCATCGTATCACCCTGTCAAACAAAAGAAGAGAAAGCAAGGAACTTTCAAAAATCATGCGATTCTAGATGAGGTTCAAAAATTACTAAAGATTGGGTCTATCCGTGAGGTAAAGTATCCTAATTGGTTAGCCAATACTGTTGTGGTACCGAAGAAGAATGGTAAGTGGCAAGTTTGTGTAGATTACACAGACCTAAACAAAGCTTGTCCTAAAGATTCTTTTCCATTACCACATATAGATAAACTAATTGATGTTGCTGCAGGACATGAATTGTTAAGCTTTTTAGATGCGTATTCAGGATACAACCAGATGAAAATGGATCCAATAGATGAAGAAAAAACTTCATTTATAATAGATAGGGTGACTTACTGTTATAAAGAAATGCCTTTTGGTCTCAAAAATGCTGGTGCAACATATCAAAGACTAGCGACCAAAATGTTTCAAAAACATTTGGGAAAAACAATGGAGGTCTACATAGATGACATGCTCGTTAAAACTCAACATTCAGGGGATCATATATCACACTTGTTGATCACAGCCTACTCTGCACCACTAAAAAGTAGCGAGATAGGGTCACAACAGCCTTTACCCGATTTTGGATCGGGATCGATTTCCACAGAGAGCTAGAAAGGGAGTTGAGTATCTATTTAGATTGGGATTGCGTATTGGTTTCAAATTGCACTTCTATTCATTTTTGGGTTTTCTTTTATAATTCTACTATTATCAAACTACAAATTATAATTGCAACAAGATTAAGCTAAGAGTAAAATGCTACAAGTTGTTCAAATATTCTAAGAGGCACTAGGATAGTGACTTTCACCTAGGTGGCCAATTGACGGGTAATTGCATCTAAGACACGATTGACATGATTGGGGAATATGTTATAACTGTTGCTTGATATTACCCACTCTCACACCTCTCGGTCCCAATTGACTTTCTCAAAACCAATTGGGTATGCGTATTTTGCTCACGCAACTAGGGTTCAAGTCAGATATTACTCGCTCGAGGTTTAACCCTTTAATTGGGACTATCAATTCTCTTGAGTCCATCTCAATTCCTTGTTGGATAAATTTCGGAGACTTAGGCTCTCTTTCTCAAGAAGAGCCCAAGTCAACTTAGCACAAACTAGTGCTTGCAACCACTAATTCAGTAATTAAACCATGAAATTGACCCAAATAGCAAACACCCATTGTCATTCTAGCACTAAATTGTAACCCCCATCAATTACCCACATTAGGGTTGAGCCACAACCCTAGATAAAGGGTCTAGCTACTCATACTTGAAGAGAAAAATAGAGAAATAGATGAAGATGAACACATATTAATTAATTGCTAACCTAAATACAAAGATTCAATGATAAAAAGTAAGTAAAAATGCCCAAAATGGCTACAAGATACGTTCCCACGAGCGCAACAGCTATTCTAAAAATGTCTGATGCCCTAAAAATGGAAAAAGATTCTATTTATACTAAGCTGAAAAAACTGGACAAAAATGCCCATGCAGGGTCAATGCGGACCGCACAAAATGGTGTGCGGCCACACTAGGCTCTTGAACTTCAAAAATTAGCTCTCTGAACTCAAGCTTCGCGGACCACACAGAATAGACCGCGATCGCGGAGGTTTCTAGTGTGGTCCGCACAAACTGGACCGCGTACCGCATAGGCTTGAAAGCTCCAACTTCACCCTCTCTGAACCTTGGCTCTGCGGACCGCACAGAATGGTAGTGCGGTCATACTGCCTTCAGTGTGGACCGCACAAAACCTTCTGCGGCCACACTGCCTTAATTCCTGAAGTACCATCTCTTTGAATCTTCCTAGTGCGGTCCGCACAAAGTGTAGTGCGGCCGCACTAGGCCTGTTTTTCCTGAGTTTGTTTTGTCTTTGGTACTTGTGCAAGTTTCACTGATTTAGAGCTGATCTTTGACATCTTGTCATTTTATTGATCAAATCTGCAATCAAGCACAACTTATGAGCCTTCTAGGACTATTTTGTATGAATTTATAATCAAAGTGTAAGCAAGAAGGAGTATAAAATACGTCAAAATCCCTAGTTATCAACTCCCCCAAACTTAAGCTTTTGCTTGTCCTCAAGAAAACAAAATAAGACTTACCCCTTAAGGGAAAATCCAAGAAATTTTCTGCTGTCCTAAAGCAACCTCACTAGCATCAAATGGGACTAACAATTTCTCCCAATACAAATGAGTCATTAACAACATTTAACCTTTGAAAACCATGGATAAAGTGTGACACTAGAGCTTCAAGAGTTGACTCAGCACATCAAAGAACTCTCTCAATTACTTTGGTCATTATGGAACCCAAACTCGCACATCCTCAACTCTCCCTAAGCAAACCTCACCTTTAGAATATTGGCACACAAAATGAGGCTAATGGAAATTCACTCATCTCTCTCAAGAAAAAGTCACAAGTCTGGCTCTAAGTACCATATGCTTGCCCTTTATGTGAGTATCCACTAATGTAAGTTTCATTCAACTCAAGATCATATAGGGCTTTTGTGGAGATATTGTGAAGTCTTTTGGTTCAGGGTAGGACATGTTTTGGTCTAAGTAGGTTCCATCTTCCCTTAAGCACTTCTTTTGATTCATTTGGCACACATTCTCTTGACACTTTGAGTCATTTCACTTCTTTCTAAGGGGTTAGAGAGACATATTGTCACTTTATCTTATGCATTTCAAACATTTTTCTCCTTTCTCAACTTTCCATACCTTTCATTCTTTGCTTTTTTTTTTTAATCCTTTTTTATTCTTTGAACATTCTTTTTGTCTTTTTGCTTTTATTTCTTTTTCATTGCCTTTTATTTTATTCATTTTTGTGCCCTTTTACCACTTTGTTACAATCCTCATCTCTCCCCCCAAACTTATACTTTTGCCATATGCTAAAGTAAAGATCGGGTGCCAAGAGAGGATATCTTTTAGAACGGGTATAGGCTTGTATCATGGTTCTTGAAAGAAAAAGGTCTAAGGCTCAAAAGGGTTAACTAGGGATCATATCATTGATAGGCTATGGAATTGTTCAAACTATCATTTGGATCAAGGAAAGCCTATAATCATGCCTCAAGTCAAAATTCACTTATGATTTAGCCTCAACAAACATTCAGGGAAAGTTTTAGATCAATGGCTCGGAACTTGGACTTGCAATTGAATTACTCACCACACAAGCTAAGGGATTGCTAAAGACATAGAGTCATAGGCCCACAATGACCTTAGATACGATTTGAGCACACAATGGTCCCGAAAAACCACTTGATGATTATCGGTCAACAGAAAAGTCTCAAGGTCACGACTTTTACCATCCTAAACAAAACAATTTGTCTTTGACCATGAGATCAAAGGAAAATGTGCTAGGCCCAAGTGAAACTTCGCTTGAGGCACCCTTAACTACTAGCTACTAAAAGCAAAAAGAAAAAACGGACTCAAACTTTTAAGAAGGATGTCACAGCATCCACCATAGGGAAGAGCCACCCGGTTCACACAATACTCCACCTTTGGAAAGAACCGTGGCATTAAGAAAACCAAACGCTTATTGAAAACGTCCAAAACAAAACAAAAAGCTACGAACATAGATAAGAAGCTAAAAAAAATATTTTGCGGAAATAGAATGAATATATACAAGAGAGGATTTGAATATACAATAGATGGGATGAATATGTATAATGAAACGTAACTTTATATACAGACCCAAAGTAAAATAAAAGTGAGTAAATGTAACTAAATATCAAATTATATATAGACCAAATATAAAAAATCAAGAAAGCATAAAAATGTATCAATATATATACAGTTATCCAAAATGTAGGGCCTAACTAATCTAAATAAAACATCAAAAGGATAAGAGGAAAAAGGATATAGAAGACTCCCTAAGCCATGTCTGTCTACATTGGATCATGAGTGGTCCCTAGGTCCTTTGTGTGCTCGGTAACCTCTGACTGGTTCCCGGTGGTCTGCTCCTCTGTTACTGGGATCTGGGCCTGGACCTCGACAGGCTCTGGAACTGGTACATCCTATGGCTGACTGGAGGAAGCCTCTGGTGGGTCCGCCAACTAGATGATAGCATCATCAGCTCTAGGAATCATCCTCCTCCTCTTCGGAGGCCTCTGTGTATGCTCCTGTTGTGGATGAGCTGTTGGGACTGGGTCCTCGAGCAATAAGTCTAAAGGCAGCTGATCTGCCTTCAGTCTGTCAACATCTGCACGCAGCTCCTTCACGGACTCCTTGGAGGCCCGTGTCCTCTGCCGCTTCTTATGCTCCCGAGAAAGCTCCTTGAGAGCCTTTCTATGTGAACCAACTGCCTTTGAGAGCGCAACCTGAGTGTCGAGGATCTTCTTTTGATTGTTAAGTATCTCCTTGAGCGAATCCTCTATCGACTGTGGCATCTGTGGAGCTAGGGAAACCGACTGAGCCTCTACAGTGGTAGTCAAGATGGACAACTTGGATGAGGCAGTCTGCATCCAGTTGTTGATACTCAAAAGTGCCAGGCTCAAACAGTGGGCAGTAATAGGAAGGGGCCGGGAAGATAGGACCTCCGGGCCCTTTAATGTGGATGGACCAGCAAGAATAGCTGTGGATGTGGAAGGTCCGGGAGGGATGTCAGCAAAAGTGGAGGTAGGCTCAGCAGGGACCTCTACCACAACTGGCTCTTCAGACTGGCCAGTTGGAGCAGAAGTAGGATCTTTATAGTTCTTGCTCTTGGGGTTGTCATCCCTCTTCATGCTTTACCAAGAAAATAGGGTTGTCACCTTGACCTTGATGTCATAGGGTCTCTTGCCCACGTCCAAGTCCCGAAAGTACATTGTGAGGAAGCTAGGAAAGGGGTAGTTTCGGTCATGCTCCGCACCCACTATAGTGATAATCTGGGACATCACATTCCCCACGTTGATGGGGTACCCTGCCATGATAGAATCCACTAACATATCCCGGTGGAGAGGGAAGGTGTTGTCATCAGTGGTAGGGTCCAACCGGCTGCAAACAAAATTCTCCCATCCCCTCACCTCAAAGGTCAAACTCTTTCTCAATATTTTGACTCCAACAGACAACCAGTCGGGGACGATACCTGGGATTTCCAGGTAATGTGCTAGCCATGGATGGACCTCCTCGCCCATTTTCAAATTCACCATATACAATGTTTCATCCTCCTCATTGAATCCTAGATACTCATTTATTGACATCCCATCAAGTAGCACCTTCGAGTTTCGAACCTTGGTCACTTTGGAGCCCTTTTTAATGTGGGCTACATTGCAATAAAATTCCTTGACCAAGTGTTCATTGGCATCCATACAGTTATCTATAAAATGCTCCCAACCCACTCTAGTCCTAAACTGTCTCTGCACGTTGGGGTTGTGGGATAGTAGGTCCTCTCTATGAAGCTCCTCTCCTAAATCAATTTTCTTACCGGCCACTACTCCCGAAACTTATGGTACGCCACCTTACTCACAAATCTATCCTCCCAAGCTTTGGGCTTCCTAGTTCTAGCAACGCCTCCTACATGAGTCTCACCTCCTTCAGCGACCTCCTCATTTCCCTGTACTTTCTTCTCACCTCCTTCTGCACCCTCCCCGGATAATGAAGTTGTGGAAAAGGTCTAGTATTTCTCACTACTGGCTGCTGAGCCTTCAGACGACCCAGAAGAAACATCAGTTGGTGCTTGGGCAGTGGGTGATGGGGGAGGAGTGTCTATGTATCTAGCCCTCTTCGGATACGGGATATATTCTGGGAGTGAGTCCGAAGATATCTCCCGAGAGGGCTCGTACTCACTCTATGACATTTCAATGGCTCTGTCAGCCACTTTTATGGACTTCCTCATGTTTTTAATGTTTTGCTAGCTTGGGAAGTGAGTTTGACCATTTTTTGTTTCCCTTCCCGGGAGGATTCTCATCGGCCTAGTTGTTTAGAGCCTTTACCTTGTTGTTTCACCATTGTATGCAAACATCATTCAATACATTTGTTAGTATCAATAAAATCAGTTCAGATTATTGTTGCAGAAAGAATTGCAGAACAGAGGCAAAATGTTGCAGACAGTTCTCAGAAGATGTCCAGTGCGAACCACACAAAATGGTAGTGCGGTCGCACAGGGGCTAGTGTGAAATGCACATAATGGACTACGGTCCGCACAAGGATGAGGTTCAGACTACCCACCCTCTGTATTTAGGCAGTGCGGACCGCACAAAATGGTAGTGCGATCGCACAGGGGCCAGTGTGGACCGCACAAAATGTGCCTAAAGTTCAGCTTCCCAGAAGTTTGTCAGTGCAGTCCACACAAAATGGTACTGCGGACCGCACAAAAATGATCGCGGTCCGCACTGAGTTCCCAAAAATGGCACTAAATTAGGGTTCATGAAATTTTGCCTTAAAGTCCAATTTTCCACCTAATTAGTGTCCTTAAATCATTTCCCAGTCCACTAAACTAACAAAGTCCTCATGAATTCAAAATTTAACTACTCTAGCCTAGGCAATTGAAATAAATATGGGAGGAAGAAGAAAAGAAGATAAGAAAAATAAAAATTAAACGAAATTACAAAACTAACAAGGAAAAAAATATGATTTCAAAGTTACTAGTTATGTAATGAATTGAGGAATGATGATTCTAAGTAGTTAATTACGAGCAGAGATAAGGATGAACAGTGTTTATAATCTCTGAGGTTCAAATTTTGTGAAAAGAGTAAAAGGGGTCCCTCAGGGTCTATTTATAAAAAAAAACTTGGGGCCCATTCTCACCAACCAGTACGGACCACATAAAATGGACTGCGGTCCGCACTGCGATGTTTTGTTCAAGCCTGAGAAGGCAATGCTCTGCGGTCCGCACAGAATGAATTGCGGCTGCAGAGGTCCAGTGCGGACTGCACAAAATGTAGTGCGGCCGCACTGGCAACCTTCAAAGAGGTCTCCATTCACCCTTTACCACTGCGGACCACACAAAATGTAGTGCGGCCATACTAGCAACTTCAGAGACCTGTGCATTTTTCCACCTCTTACACTGCATCAACACAACCCTGTAACATCTCACAACCAGTTAGTCCAAAAATCAGTCCTATAAAACAAAGAAAATCAAAGAAAACAAGAAGAAAAACACATGGGTTGCCTCCCAAGAAGTGCCTTATTTAAAGTCGCGGCACGACGTAGGTTACCATCACATCATTTGAAATGAAGAAGTGCCACCACGTGGCTGTCATCAAATTTCCCAAGATAATGCTTGACACGGTGCCCGTTAACTCAGAAGACTTTACCATTTTTATTTTTCAAATCAAGAGAACCAAAAGGGGTCACAAACACAACTTCAAACGGCCCACTCCATTTTTATTTAAGCTTTCCCGGAAACAAACGTAACCGAGAGTTGAACAAGAGAACCAAATCACCTATTTTGAACTCCTTTCCACGAGCATATTTATCATGAAGGTACTTCATCTTGTCCTTATACAAGGACGAACTGGAGTAGGCATGGAATCTAAATTCATCGAGTTCATTGAGCTGCTCTACACGAAGATTGGCTGCAACATCCCATTCAAGATTTAACTTCCTCAAAGCCCACATGGTCTTGTGCTCTAACTCAACCGGAAGATGGCAAGCTTTCCCAAACACCAACCGATACGAAGACATACCAATTGGAGTTTTGTAAGCCGTCCGATAAGCCTATAGAGCGTCATCCAACTTGTTCAACCAATCGATCATATTAGCATTGACCGTCTTTGACAATATACTTTTGATTTCCCTATTGGAGACTTCCACTTGACTACTTGCTTGAGGATGATAGGGGGTAGAAACTTTGTGATTGACACTGTACTTAGAAAGCAACGTGTCGAAAGCTCTATTGCAAAAGTGAGACACCCCATCACTGATAATCGCACGAGGAATGACAAACCTTGTGAAAATGCTCTTCTTAAGAAATGCAATAACACTCCGGGCTTCATTGTTAGGTAAAGCCCGGCTTCAACCCATTTTGAGACATAGTTAACCGCCACAAGAATGTAAGTGTTCCCACAGGAGCTAACAAATGGGCCCATGAAATCAATGCCCCACACATCAAAAATATCAACCTCAAGGATGGTATTGAGAGGCATCTCATCTTTCTTCGAAATTCCACCCGCTCTTTGGCATTCATTGCATCTCTTCACAAGCTCACCCATATCTTTGAACATTGTTGGCCAATAAAACCCACAACTAAGAACTTTAGAATCCGTCCTCACCCGCCATGATGGCCACCATAGGGAGAGGAATGACAAGCCTCCAAGATACTCAATTTCTCCTTCTCTGGGACACACCTTCGGATCACACCATCCGTGCAAATCTTGAACAAGTATGGCACATCCCAATAAAAATCCAAACTATCCCGCTTGAGCTTCTTTCTTTGGTTAGAAGAGAGCTCACACGGGATTATTTTGGTCACAAGGTAATTAGCAACATTGGCAAACCATGGCAAATCATTCATTGATGCCGCAAGGAGTTGTTCGTCGGGAAATGAATCATTGATCTCAAGGCCATCACAAGGCCTCCCCTCCTCCTCCAAACAGGATAAGTGATTCGCCACTTGGTTCTCATTACCCTTCCGGTCCACAATTTCTAGATCAAACTCTTGAAGTAGTAGCACCCATCGCACCAATCTTGCCTTGGAGTCTTTCTTTGTCATCAAGTACCTAAGAGCGGCATGATCGGTGTGCACTATGACTTTGGCCCCCATAAGATATGGCCGAAACTTTTCCATTGCAAACACTATAGCCAATAACTCTTTCTCGGTAATTGTGTAGTTCCTTTGAGCCTCGTTCATGGTCTTGCTTACGTAGTACACCAGATGAAACATCTTGTTAACCTTTTGACCCAAGACAGCCCCAACCACAATGTCACTTGCGTCACACATGAGCTCGAAGGGCAAGCTCCAATTTGGTGCGGTAATGATTGGGGTAGTGGTCAACTTAAGCTTGAGAAGCTCAAATGCTTGCATACATCCCTCATCGAACACAAACTTTGCATCCTTTTCTAGTAGCTTGCACAAGGGTTTTACCACCTTTGAAAAATCTTTTATAAACCTCCGGTAGAACCCCGTGTGCCCAAGAAAACTCCTCACCCCCTTGACGGAAATGGGGGGAAGAAGCCTTGAAATCACCTCTATCTTGGATTTGTCAACTTCAATTCCACGCTTTGAAATCTTGTGTCCCAACACTATGCCTTCCTCCACCATGAAGTGGCATTTTTCCCAATTAAGTATGAGATTGGTGTTTTCACATCGGGCTAATACGCTATCCAAATTTCACAAACACTCTTCAAAGGAATCACCAACCACACTGAAATCATCCATGAAGACCTCCAAGATATATTCCACCATGTCGGTGAAAATAGCCATCATGCATTGTTGGAAGGTCGCCGGAGCATTACACAACCCGAACGACATCCGAGAGAAAGCGAAGGTTCCATTTGGACAGGTAAAGGTGGTCTTCTCCTAGTCCTCTGGGGCAATTAAGATTTGATTATACCCCGAGTATCCATCCAAAAAGCAATAAAAATCATGCCCCACAAGACGATCAAACATTTGGTCAAGGAATGACAATGGGAAATGATTCTTTCGGGTCACCTTGTTTAGCTTTTGGTAGTCTATACATACCCTCCATCCGGTAACTTTCCGAGTGAGAATAAGTTCATTGTTTTTATTTGTTACCACAGTCATACCACCCTTTTTAGGTACACATTGCACCGGAGAATTCCATGAGCTATCGTAAATGGGGTAAACAACAATGGTATCCAACCACCTGATCACTTCTTTCTTCACCACTTCTTTCATTGCCTCATTCAATCTTCTTTGATGCTCCAAGGAAGGCTTTGCATCATCCTCCAAGATAATTTTGTGCTTACATAATGCGGGGCTTATTCCCCGAATGTTAGCCAAAGTCCATCCTATTGCCCTTTTCCGCTTTTGAAGCACCGCCAAAGTAGCCTCAACCTACATGTTAGTAAGGCAAGAAGAAAGAATAACTAGTAAAGTAGAATTTGATCCTAAGAACGCATACTTGAGGTGTGGAGGCAGTGGTTTCAACTCCAACACTGGTGGCTCGTCAATTGATGGTTTTGTTGGTGGCATTTTCCAATTTTCAAGATCCAAGGACAATTTTCTAGGCTCATAGGAATAAGAGACCATTCCATGTAAAGCATTCATGCACTCCACTCGGCTTGCATCCTCATTGACACCAAGATTTAACAATACGGCTTCCAATGGGTCCTCCACATTGATCATTGCACTGGTGTCATCAATTATCACTGCTGTGACGAGGTCAATAAAAGAGCACACCTCGGTACTGTTGGGCTGCTTCATAGATTTGCACACATGAAAGACGACCTTTTCACCTCCCACTCGGAAAGTGAGCTCACCCGCTTCAACATCAACCAATGCCTTCCCCGTTGCAATGAAAGGCTTTCCTAAGATAATAGGAACCTCATAGTCCACCTTACAATCCAAAATCACAAAGTCGGCCAACAATATGAATTTGTCCACTCGGACAAGCACGTCATCAATAATTCCCAAAGGTCGCTTCATCGATCGATCCGCCATTTAAAGTCTCATTGGGGTTGGCCTAGGTTGCCCGATACCTAAAGTTTTGAAAACCGAGTAGGGCATCAAATTGATACGAGGTCCTAAGTCACATAGAGCCTTGCCAAAATTCACACTCCCAATGGTGCAAAGAATAGTAAAAGCAACGGGATCTTCAAGCTTCGGGGCCATTGAATGCACTATAGTACTAACTTGGTGAGTCATCTTTATAGTTTCACAATCCATAGAACACTTCTTTGTAACCAAGCCTTTCATGAATTTTGCATAACCCTGCATTTGTTCAAGTGCCTCCACCAAAGGCACATTAATAGATAAGCTCTACATCATATCAATGAACTTTTTAAACTGATTATCATTCTTCTGCTTCGTGAGCCTTTGAGGATAAAGTGGAGGTGGCCTTGGCAAAGGAGCCTTGGCTTTTGGCACAACCGGCTCCGGCATGTCAATTATGTGTACCCTAGACGGGTTCAAATCATTTTGAGTTTCCACCTCGACTTCTTGAATATCAATCATCACTTCATTGTTCACATTTTCATCAACCACATCTTCAACTACCAAAGGGACTTCGTCATCTTGCAACTCAACATCATCATCCATGACTTGCTTTTGCTTAGAGGCATTCATATCACCGCCTATCCCACTTCTTGTTATAACCGATATAACATGAGTGTTCCCACCCTTTGGGTTCACTACCGTATCACTTGGTAAAGCACCCTTCGGGAGAGTATTCAATGACTGAGAGATTTGGCCTAATTGCACCTCCAAGTTTCGGATAGAGGTATTGTGAGAAGCTAACTGTGCATCAAAATCCGCATTCTTCTTCATCATCTACTCGAACATCATTTCAATTCTACCCATATCATTACCCGAAGAACTAGGACCTTGAGATAGAAATGGTGGTGGATTGTTCGGTTGTTGGTACATTGGGGGCCTTTGAAAGTCTTGCCCCCGGTTTCCTTGGTTTCCATTGTTCCATCCTCCTTGATTATTATTGCCACCCCAATTATTGTTATTGCCATTCCAATTCCCTTCGTTGCCTTGATTGTTATTCTGATTGCCTCAGTTGTTGTTCTGGTTGTTGTTCCCTCAATTGCCACTGTTTTGTTATTGATTGCCCCAATTACCTTGAGGTCTCCACTGTTGTTGGTTGGAAGAGTTGCTCCGTTGGCCTTGATAGTTGTTTACATATTGAACCTCTTCACTTTGGTCCTCATAACCATCATTTTGAAAACCATCACATGCATCATCAAATTGCTCAGAGTTTCCTTGGTTTTGTTGCGTTCTTTGCCTTCTCTTGTTGACAAGCATATTAACACCCTTCATTGTATTCACTTGACGAGGATTTTGGACTTGTTGTAAATGTGCCTTAGCCAATTGATTCATAGTAGTTGTCAACTACGCTTTAGCTTGCCAATGGTCATGTAATTCCTTGTGTAAATGAATAACCATAGGGTCACCTTGAGGTACATTTGCGCTACTTTGCCATGCAGAAGAAGTGTCAGCCATCTCATCAAGTACATCACATGCCTTATCATACGATAGCTTCATAAAGTTGCCCCCGACAAGTTGGTTCACTATGCATTGATTTGTTTTATTGATGCCCCGGTAGAAAGTTTGTTAGATCATAGTGTCGGTCATATCATTATTGGGGCATTCCTTCACTATCGTTCTATACCGTTCCCAAGTCTCATGCAAAGGTTCCGTGGGCTCTTGCTTGAAAGCCAATATCTCATCTTGAAGTGCCGCCATATGCCTGGGTGAAAAGAATTTAGAAATGAATTTATCCACCAACTCATCCCAAGTTGTGATGGAATGGTTGGGGAGTCTCTCAAGCCAATCTAATGCCTTCCCCCGAAGTGAGAATGGGAAAAGTCTCAACCAAAGAGCATCCTCGGACACATTCGTTTGTTTGCTCCCCCAGCATGTATCCATGAACCCCTTTAGATGTTTGTAGGCATTTTGATATGCAGTGCCCGTGAAGTACCCACGCTGCTCAAGTAAGGTCAACATCACATTGGTAATCTGAAAGTTGCCCGCCCGGAATCTGGGTGGGACAATAGCACTTGCATAACCATGGTTTGGAAGTACTCTAGGAGCCACTCTTGGAGGTGGCGGAGGAGGGTCTGGAATATTGTCATTTGGATTAGCATTGGCATTGCGGCCTCTATGTTGTCCTTGATGTACAATAGGCACCTCATCTTGCTCAACATCAACTACCTACTCCCCCGCAATCACATTTCCAAGAGGGTCATTATCATTGTTCAAAGCCATATTGGTACCTGAGTAGTGACACAAACAAGTAAGTAACAAATAAGGAAAGAAGAACAATGCACAAAACTAACTAAATAGATAGCCAAAACTGTTAGCTCCCCGGCAACGACGCCAAAAAGTGATCACAGCCTACTCCGCACCACTAAAAAGTAGCAAGAGAGTGTCGTAATAGCCTTTACCCAATTTTGGGTCGGGATCGATTTTCACAGAGAGCTAGAAAGGGAGTTGAGTATCTATTTAGGTTGGGATTGCGTATTGGTTCCAAATTTCACTTCTATTCATTTTTGGGTTTTCTTTTATAACTCTACTATTATCAAACTACAAATTATAATTGCAACTAGATTAAGCTAAGAGTAAAATGCTACAAGTTGTTCAAATATTCTAAAAGGAACTAGGGTAGTGACTTTCACCTAGGTGGCCAATTGACGGGTAATTGCATCTAAGACACGATTGACATGATTGGGGAATATGTTATACCCGTTGCTCAATATTACCCACTCTCACACCTCTCGGCAGAAAGAATGATTTTGCCCAATTGACTTTCTCAAGACCAATTGTGTATGCATATTTGCTCAAGCAACTAGGGTTCAAGTCGGGTATTACTCTCTCTCGAGGTTTAACCCTTTGCTCAATTCTTTTGAGTCCATCCTAATTCCTTGTTGGATCAATTTCAAAGACTTAGGCTCTCTTTCTCAAGAAGAGCCCAAGTCAACTTAGCACAAACTAGTGTTTGCAACCACTAATTCAGTAATTAAACCATGAAATTAACCCAAATAGCAAACACCCATAGTCAATCTAGCCCTAAATTGCAACCCCCATCAATTACTCACACTAGGGTTGAGGCACAACCCTAGCTAAAGGGTCTAGCTACTCATACTTGAAGATGAAAATAGAGAAATAGATGAAGATGAACACATATTAATTAATTGCTAAGCTAAATACAAAGATTCAATGATAAAAAGTAAGTAAAATGCCCAAAATGGCTACAAGATACGTTCCCACGAGCGCAACAGCTATTCTAAAAATGTCTGATGCCCTAAAAATGGAAAAAGATTCTATTTATACTAAGTTGGAAAAACTGGATAAAAATGCCCCTGCGGGGTCAGTGCGGACCGCACAAAATGGTGTGCAGCCGCACTAGGCTCTTGAACTTGAAAAATTCTCTCTCTGAACTCTGGCTCCGCGGACCGCACAGAATGGACCGCGGTCACGGAGGCTTCTAGTGTGGTCCGCACAAACTGGACCGCGGACCGCACAGGCTTGAAAGCTCCAACTTCACCCTCTCTGAACCTTGGCTTTGCGGACCGCACAGACTGGTAGCGCGGTCATATTGCCTTAAGTGCAGACCGCACAAAACCTTCTGCGGCCACACTGCCTTAATACCTAAAGTACCAGCTCTCTGAATCATCCTAGTGTGGTCCGCACAAAGTGTAGTGTGGCCACACTAGGCCTGTTTTTCCTGAGTTTGTCTTGTCTTTGGTACTTGTGCAAGTTTCACTCTTTTTGAGCTGATCTTTGACATCTTGTCACTTTATTGATCAAACCTGCAATCAAGCACAACTTATGAGCCTTTTAGGACTATTTTATATGAATTTATAATCAAAGCATAAGCAAGAAGGAGTATAAATGCGTCAAATCCCTAGTTATCACTTGTCTGATACATTTCAGATCTTGCGAAAATTCAATATGAAATTAAATCCGGAGAAATGTGCATTCAGTGTTGCATCAGGTAAGTTTTTGGGTTTTCTTGTTTCTAATCGTGGTATTGAAGTGAATCCCGTACAGATTAAGGCCATTGAAGAATTCCTGACATACTTACAAGTAACAAAGAAGCGCAGAGGTTGACAAGAAGAATTGCAGCCTTGGGGAGATTCATTTCCAAATCATCAAAAAAGTGCTTTAAATTCCTTTCAGCTTTTAAAAAGCAAGATCAGTTCGAATGGACTAAGGAATGTCAATATGCACTTAAAAATTTGAAGACATACTTATCAAATCTGCCTTTGCTCGTAAAACCAAAAATTGGGGAAAAATTGCTCATCTACCTTGCTGTCTCCGAAGTAGTGGTAAGTGCTATGTTAGTTCGTGAAGATCAAGATAAACAATCTCTAATTTATTATGTCAGCAAATATTTATTAGATGCAGAGACGCGGTATCCTCAATTGGAAAAGCTTACACTTTCACTAATCATGGCATCTAGAAAATTAAGGCCTTATTTTCAATGTCACCCTATGTTGTAGTAACTGCTTATCCATTACGCAATATATTACACAAGCATGAGTTGTCAGGTAGTTTAGCCAAATGGGCTATAGAATTAAGTGAATATGACATCACATACCAGCCTAGAACCACGATAAAATCTCAAGTGTTAGCAGATTTTGGGGCTGATTTTAGTCAAGGAATGCAATTGGAAGTAGAAAAAGAATTACAGGTGTTCAACGGATCTAATCCGGGAATTTGAACCTTATTTACTGATGGTTCATCAATGTGAAGGGTGCAGGCTTGGAAATTGTTTTGGTACCACCTACAGGTGAAACCATTCGACAAGACATTAAATGTCATTCTATAACTAACAATGAGGTAGAGTATGAAGTTGTGATTGCAGGTTTAGAACTAGCACGAGAACTCGGCATTAATCAGATTATAATCAAAAACGATTCGCAGCTCGTAGTTAACCAAATACTGGGGATTTATACGGCCAGGGAAGTACAGATGCAACAATACTTAGAGAATGTACGAGATCTGATCAGGCAATTCCAAAATTGGAAAGTTATGCAAATACTAAGAGATGAAAATGTCGAGGCGGAGCCAATCTCGCATTTGCAGCAGATGTGGCAAGCAATGAAAATGCATCTGTAATTCATTTGTTTCATTCAGTACTCGATCCAGACAAAAATGAGGTAAATTTTAATAACTTAACCTGGGATTAGAGGAACGAGATTGTTGCTTTTTTGCAGTATGGAATCGTCCCTAGAGACAAGAAAAAAGCTCACGCGCTTCGAAAAAAGGTTTCTCGATATTGTTTAAAGCAAGGTAATCTTTATCGAAAAATGTTCGGTGGTCCCTTAGAAAGGTGCCTCGGGCCTTCTCAGGCGGAATATGTAATGAGAGAAATACACGAGGGGCATTGTGGGAATCATGCCGGAGGAAGATCATTGGTAAGAACCATGATTGGGGCAGGTTATTATTGGCCTAAAATGGAAGAAGAAGCGGAACATTTCGTGGCTAAATGTGATAAATGCCAAAGATACGGTAATAACATGCATAGACCTGTGGAGTTGTTACATCCGGTCATTGCACTGTGGCCATTTATGAAATGGGGGATGGATATCATATGTTGATTCGGTGTGCCAAATGAAATCGTGTGTGATAATGGCCCGCAATTTATAGGCTCACAAATCACAGAGTTTTTCAAAGTTGGAAGATCAAAAAGATTACTTCCACACCTTATCATTCGGTGGGTAATGGACAAGATGAGTCAACAAACAAAGTCATTATCAACAATTTAAAGAAGCGCTCGGAGGAATCCAAAGGTAATTGGCCAGAATTGCTACCTAGTGTTTTATGGGCATACCGCACAACAGCAAAAACAAGTACGGGAGAAACACCATTCTCATTTGTTTATGGAGCTGAAGCCTTAATTCCAGTTGAGATAGGAGAGCCAAGCACGAGGTTTACACAAGCGTCAGAAGAATCCAATGACGAAGAAATGCGCATAAACCTTGATCTACTTGAAGGAAAAAGAGAAGCTGCATTATTAAGAATGGCAACACAAAAGCAGGTCATAGAACAATACTACAATCGAAAAGCATGCCTAAGATTCTTCAAGATTGGGGACTTCGTGCTCAAAAACGTTTTTCAATCTACGAAGGCAGCCAATGCGGGAAAATTAAGTCCAACCTGGGAAGGACCCTACAGGATTCATGATATCGCAAGGAAAGGAGCATACGAGCTGGAAACGATGGACAACAAGATACTACCTTCACCTTGGAATGTTGTTCACCTGAAGAGATACTATTTCTAATGAATACCCACGGTCAGGTATCCATATTTTAAAATTTAATTTTTGAATTGTTAAAATTTTACTAACGATTTTAGATGATAGGCAAAAAGCTAGCCCATACTAAATGATGAATCACGACCTACAAGGCACGTGGAATAAATTAAAATTTCTGGTCTAGGGTTACAACTATTCTGATAGAAATTCAGACGGGTTAAGCAGTCTTCATCCATAATCGCACCTCCGAGTCCCGTGTGTTTTTCCTTTTCATGAAAGGGCCAAATGAGAGGAACAACTAAGTGCTCGAGGCTTCATACTTCAACGCTCAAACACTTGGGGACTATATAATATACATAGGCACTATATAATATACATAGGCATGTGTATAAAGAAGGCAAAGAAGATTGGGAAATAATCAAAGTTCAGGCCTGAGAAGTTCACTCATTGAATGAGTCAAGTGCAGAGCAAAGTCACGAGCTAAGGCCAAAGAAAAACCTTATCATAGTTAGGGGTAAAGGCAATGTATTGAATCGGGTTATAAAGAAAAACCTTGTGTTCATTTTCTTTTTTGAAATCTGTTATAAGGAAAACATTTAAGAGAATGTTATAGAAGTAATTCAAATACATGTAAAGTGTTATTCAAAACTAGACAAAGTTCAAATAAAAACTTGTCAAAGTTATTTCAAGAAACATGTGTATTCCTATTTCATTTATCGTATATTAACACCATTATGAAGTTGAGACGTCTTCTTCATTAAGTGTCGAATATAAAAGGTCCCTCTTTTATAAAACTCATGATTAATTCAAGTATTCATGAAATTAAGAAGCATTTTTGAAAAATAAAAATGCAAGTTATTCAGTAAGTCCTTAAAAATAAAGGAAAGAATAAACAAAATAGAAGTTCAAACAACAACGGAAACTTCTTAATTAAAAAAGTTTAGACTAAGTATGAACTTAGTCATAAAACCAAAATTTATTTATACAAAGTGCCCCATAAAAGGTCTGGGGACTTAACGTTTTTAACAAACCCTTAAAAAGACCAAGGGTCACAATCACATACCAACGAAAAGGGAAAAAACATCAAAGGAATTCAAACAATATACACTTTTCACTGAGAAGTTGAAGGAACAGAAGCAGGGACATCAACAATAGCAGGCTCAACTTGACTTGAAGGAGTGGGAATACCTGTATCAACTTCAATATTTTCAGAAGCTTCATCCACGGAAGAAGAAAAATCTTGGTTCTGATGAATCTTCTCAATAGTCTCTTTAATCTTGGCTAACTCAGATTCCAAGTTAAAATTCTCCTGGCTAACTTCAACGAGGGTATCATGGCGAGAATTTAAAAATGCCCAACTCACTTCAATGGCAGTTTTATCTTCAAGGATCTCATAATCTCTTTCCCAATCAACAATTTCATTTCTTAACTTTTCATTTTCACCTAAGGCAGATTCATAAGAAGATTGAAGAGAAGCGTGGGAATTTTCTAAAGAACAAACCTTATCAGAAGATACCCGGAGGTCTTCTTGAGTTTGGGTCAAATTCTGCACAAGTTCACCAGCATAAGCTTCTTTTTCACCCAAGAGAGCCCTCAACTCTCTAATCTCTTCACTTTCCTTAGAAAGCTGCTCGGAAAAAGAGGTTTCAAGAAGAGCCTTTTCCTTATCTGCTTGATTTGAAGAAGCCTTTTCAACTGTCAACTCTGAAATCAAAGCCCGTGCCTATTGCTCTAAGGTACTTTTCTTTTGTTCTAATGTTTCCACGTCGATCTAAAGACTTTCACATTGTTCCCTCCAATTATCTGCCTCTATTTGGTAATCACGCACTAACTGCTCTGAGAGGGTAACTATTTTCATCATCTTCGTGCCAATTAGATTAGCCTAAAAAAAAGGGGTAAGGAAAAAAAATGAGAACCCTCAAGATAGAAAAATGACAAAGTAAAAGTTTGAAAAAGGAATACCTTTAAAGAAGCATGCACTATTACATTCATCAAGGTCAAAGAACTATGGCTATCTAGCTTAGCTCTTTCAACTGGACCAATCAAAGGCTTTAGCCACACAGTAGCTTGACCTGATTTCCTTAAAAGGTTACTTTCAGCGGGGACTTCAATGGTAACTTGCCTCATAGCACCACTCCTACTTGAGGAACCAACTTCTGTGAAAGGAACAGTTGAAGGAGGAGTAGTCGAGGGAGCAATTGTGGAAGCAGTCATAATAGCCTGGGGAGGAATAGTAACAGCCACGACTGGCAAAGGAGGAATCACAAGAATGGGAGTAGAAAAGGAAGCAAGAAGTGCTTCATCAAAAATCGGACCAAGATCTTCACCACCAAACCCACGGTTAAAAAGTTGCTCAACTGAATCATGAGCAAGAGCGAGAACATCATCATCAGGGATCGTCACCAGGGCTTCAACAGACTCAGTAAGAGGAACAGAAAGAGGGGGAGATGCTTCATCATCGGAAATTATTCGCCTACGAGCTCGTGGCCATTTTACCAAGGAACCCCCATCTTCCTCTTCTTCAGAGTCTTGGTCACTAGCAACTTTCCTTTTTGATGAAGAACCCAAGTTTATCTCTTGGGCCCTTTCCAAAGAAATACAGGAAGCTACGACCGCCTCAGCACTAATCCCTCGAACAGCAAATCCTGATAAAAAGAAGGATTTAATTAAGTTCTGGAAAGGACAATAAAGAGTTAAATAAAAAAAACTCTTACCATGAGTTTTCACTTTCCAACCAAATCGGTGGGAAAGATTTTTCCAAGATCTACCCTCCATTGGGTCTATATTTAATAACTTTCCTACCCAACCACGGAAATTGGGGATTTCCTCAACAATTCTCATGGTTGCTGAAAAAGTAAAGGAAAATTAGAATGATGATCATCAAAATTGAGGAAAAAGGTACGAGAAAATTATTAAAAAGAAAACTCACGTGCAAAATTCCACTTCTCGGGGAAGGAAACATTTTCATCACCCATTAAACCAACAGTGGGGGAAGCAACAAACCTGGCATACTAGCCACTGTCTCTGTCATCTTCTGGGCTAACCAGAACTCTTTTGCTCCTAGCTACTAAGGTAAAAACACCTTGGCAGAAAAGTCTGAGAGAGTACAGGTGAATCAAATGGGCTAAAGTGAAAGTCACACATTCCATATTAGTCAAGTGCCTTAAACAGGCAACAACCCTCCACACTATAGGGCCAATTTGACTCAAGCAAATGTCGAAAAAATGACAGAATTCGAGAATAGCAGGATCAATAGCAGGTTTGAATCCTAATGTGAAAGGGTACGTATAAGCAAAGGAAAATCCAGCTAAATAGGAGGTGATTCTTTGATTCGTGTTGGGAATTATGATAGGAAAGTCATGACTCCAATGACAGTCATTACGAACTAAAGAAATCAGACCCTCTGTGATCTGAGTTGGATAGATATCAGCACGATCTAAAGAAGACACTTGATTTCTTAGGGACTCTCTATCATTATAGAAAGATAGTTCAGCAAGAACTATTTCATCCATTGTAGGTTCACGAACAGATTCAGAGGGTTCCTTTCCTTTAGAAGAGGACCTTTGTAAAAAAGAGCCTCTAGTTTTAAAAGAAGGACTGGAACTAGACGAAGGAAGAGAAGAATCACGTAGGGATGAAGACCCTAAATTACGAAGTCTACCTCCTCTTCTGCTCCTACTAGGGGCATTAGGAAAGTTATCAATTATAGGGACCCTTCTAGGGTTAGAGTTTGATGAAGACATGATAGTACGAGGAAGAAGCAAACAAAAAATTCAAGAATTGAATATTCAGAGAACATTATGTGAGAAGGACAAAGGTGAAAACAATGTTTATATTAAGAAGCAACCGTCAAAGGAAAATGTGCAATGATGGAAAGGTCATAATGAGAATTGTCGCTTCGTGGTTAGTGAAGCTGTAAAAGAGCCTTAAAAAGTGCTGCAAAGTCGCAGAATCAATAAAAAGGTGCCACGTATAATAGGCATTAAATGGAAGTGACAATTGAAGCGTCGATTCTATCATAGCATTTATGGCGGCAAATATTCCCGCTTTAATAAAATTCACTTCCCAAATATTCAATTGTTGAATAAATGGCAAGTGGGAGGGACTATCTGTATTGGAAAAATTGAGTTTACATATTTAAGTGATTGAAAGATGACGTGTCATGACACGTAGGCTAGTCAAAGAATAATGATTGGCAAAGAGACACGAGTTGCAACAGATACGAGCAGAGGCACAAGTAAAGGCATGAGCAGTTATTCAAAAAACTCAAACTCGCATCTATTTAAATCCAAAAATCAAGGAGAATGAAACTAACAGCACATGAGAGTATAGATACAGTGTTTAATAAGCATTAAATACTGGAAACGTTAGAGAATTTGTATTAAATTACAATGATTATGTAATGTAGCATTTAATGCCCTTAATTGTCTATAATGGCCTTATTATGACAAAGACAAAACGTATATTTTTGAGATAGCTATAAAAAGGAGAGAACTAATCATTTGTAAGAACAAGAAATATTATTTGAATACACTGGTTTACTTTATTTTCTTCTGCTTATCTGATTGTTAGCAAAATTATTTCCTTTTACTCATTTTTGATTATCAGTAACCCGAGTTCTTCTAAATTAAAGCTTTGACCGAAATTTCACTTTTTGATTAAACAATACCTAAGTGGCTTTTCACGTGAACAAATTTTTTTAAGGCAATGTTAATGACTTCATAATCGTACTATCTATTTCAATTTTTTATTATGTAGAAGATACAAGTAGAAGACGAGAGAGGATTTATATATATATATGGTATTAAATCTCAATCTTGTTAATAACCTCAAGATACAGAAATTAATAAACTGCCATAATGGATTCTCTTGAAAAATTATGTAATTCAACTTTAATGATATTTGGATAAAATAACAAAATGTCGTATTTGTCCTATTATATATGTTCAATTAACATTGAATTGGATAAATACTCCTAGTAATTTATTGAACTGAGAAATATAGATCTCTTTCAATTAAAGATATATATATATACCACATGCACGCACATAGTATACTTGTATCAATGTTTTAGTATCACACAAACCATCTGTCACGACCCGGATTTCCCGTCCTCGGGAGTCGTGATGGCACCTACTAATGTGAGCTAGGACTGTTTGAACAAATTACCTTTTTATCCATTTTATATTCTTTGATAATTATGAAGCACTAACGTGTGGACAACGAAATTTATAATAAGCGGAAGAAAAGCAATGAACTATTTGAATATGTATCCAATACAACCACTTGAGCATCGACTACCCAGAACTGGTGTTACAGTTTCATAAATAGTCTAGGAATACTACATAAAAAGTCTAAATGATAAAAGATACACTGTTTCTGAAATAAGTAAAGGAAACAGGATAAATGAAAGGTAGGAGGTGACGCCAAGGCCCGCGGACGCCTGTAGGACTACCTAGGGTCGACTGTTGGACTGAAGGCAGCAACCTCACTGCGGTCCAACGCTTCGGTACCAGTATCTGCACACAGTGCAGAGTGTAGTATCTACACAACCGACCCCATGTGCTGGGAAGTGCCTAGCCTAACCTCGGCGAAGTAGTGACGAGGCTAAGACTAGACTACAAAATAAACCTGTGAAGTTAAATCATACACAGCGGAAAAATAAAAGCAGATAATTACAGTTAAATATGGGAGGGGGAAAACATGTTTTGGGGAATAACAGATAACAACAGAATATAAAGAGGAATATAAAGAAACCAAAATCCAATTACTAATAAGGATAAGGAAAACAAATGCAGAATTAACGTTCATTTCACATCTCGTTGCAGGCATGCGACCCGATCCCATTTTGTATATCTCGTTGCAGACATGCAACCCGCTCCCATTTCATATATCACGTTGCAAGCGTGCAACCCGCTCCCATTTCACATATTACCGTTGCAGGCGTGCAACCCGCTCCCATTTCATATATCACGTTGCAGGCGTGCAACCCGCTCCTATTTCACATATTACCGTTGCAGGCGTGCAACCCGTTCCCATTTAACATATTACCATTGCAGGCATGCAACCCGCTCCCATTTCATATATTACCGTTGTAGGCATGCAACTCACTCCCATTTCTTTTGTCAACACCAATCAAAAAAAAGGTCCCGGCAACGGATCAATAATATCAAACAAACATCCCGACAATAGAACAATAATATCAATAACATCCCGGCTAGGGAACAATGATGTTAATATTATCTCGGCAAGGGAACAATAATGATAATAACATGTGAAGCGCAATAAACCACAACGGAGTCATAACAAATACAATACAAAACTCACGGGCATGCTTGACACCGACATATAGATACTTGTCACCATGCCTATACGTCGTACTCCAAAATTAACACATAGCAAATAAGACATGACTCCTAATCCCTCAAGCTAAGGTTAGACCAAACACTTACCTCGATGCCATGAACACAATTCAAGTCTCAATTATCGCTTTACCACTTGATTCCACCACCAATTCGCTTGTATAATCGATCTGGAGAAGACGTTGCCTTTGAAAAATCGCTCTAGGGTGTTTTGGTTTTGAAAAAGTGTGAAAAATGGTTGAAATGCGTCTAAGTTGTGAATTTACATGTCTCTGATGTCGCAACTGCTCAAAATTCTAAGACCTTCGCATTTGCGAACAAAATGTCACATTTGCGACCCAATCTATTTTCCGGTCTTCTTCGCATTTGCGATATAGGAGTCACATTTGCGACTAAGGCAGTAACTGGGGGGCATCGCATTTGCAATGGAAAACGTGCATTTGTGAGGGAAGGTTGGACTGGGCTAGTTCGCATTTGCGAGCCAAGTTTCGCAAATGCGAAGCCTGCAGGCCTGCAATAGAACAGTTGAAACCTGCAATTTTTTCAAGTCCTTCAAATTTTCAAAATTTCTCAAATAAGGTCCGATTCGTGTCTTTTCAAGTCCGTTTCTTACCAATTTTCACAGGCTCGACTCAAATCATATATAAGACCTGTACCGGGCTCCGGAACTAAAATACGGTCCCAATGGTTTCTATCATAAATTCTTTTCTTTACTTCATAATTAATTCAGCAAAATAATTTCTTTCAAAAATTTATTTCTCGGGCTTGGGACCTCGGAATTCGATTCCAGTATACGCCCAAGTCCCATATTTTCCAACGGATCCTCTAGGACCAAGAAATCATGAATCCGGGTCCGTTTACCCAAAATGTTGATTGATGTCAACTTAAATTTATTTTAAAGTCAAAATTCATCATTTTCCACAAATTTTCATATGTTGGCTTTCCAGCTACGCGTACGGACTGTGCACGCAAATCGAGGTGATGCTAAAAGAGGTTTTTAAGGCCTCGAAATGCAGAATTCATTTCTAAAATAAGTGATGACCTTTTGGGTCATCACATTCTCCACCTCTAAAATAACTGTTCGTCCTCGAACGGACATAAGAAGGAAGTACCTGAGTCAGGGGAAAAGATGGGGATAACGACTCCGCATATTGGACTCGAACTCCCAGGACGATGCGTCAGCTAGCTGACCTCTCCACTGAACACGAACAGAAGGGAAACTCTTCGATCTCAACTGACGAACCTGCTGATCTAGAATAGCTACTAGTTCCTCCTCATAGGACAAGTCCATGTCCAACTGGACAGTGCTGAATCTAACACGTGGGATGGATCGCCGTGATACTTCCAAAGCATGGACACATGAAACACTGGATGCACGACTGATAAATTTGGCGGCAATGCAAGCCTGTAAGCCACCTCTCTCACTCGATCAAGAATCTCAAACGGGCCAATGAACCTAGGGCTAAGCTTTCCCTTCTTCCCAAATCTCATCATGCCCTTCATAGGCGACACTCGAAGCAATACCCACTCACCGACCATGAAAGCCAAATCATGAACCTTGCGGTCGGCATAACTCTTTTGCCTGGACTGAGCTGTACGAAGCCTATTCTGAATAATCCTGACCTAGTCCAAGGCATCTTGAACCAGATCCGTACCCAAAAACCGAGCCTCCCTCGGCTCGAACTATCCAACCGGCGACCGACACAGCCTACAATACAAAGTGTAATAAAGAGCCATCTGGATACTCGACTGATAGCTGTTGTTATAGCAAAAATCTGCTAAAGGCAAAAATTGATCCCACGAGCCTCCAAAGTCGATGACATAAGCTCAGAACATATCCTCCAAAATCTGAATAGTTTGCTCGGACTGCCCGTTCGTCTGAGGATGAAACGTTGTGCTCAACTCAACCAGTGTGCCCAACTCTCGCTGACTGCCCTCTAGAAATGTGAGGTAAATTGCGTACCTCGGTCCAAAATGATAGACACGAGAACACCATGAAGACGAACAATCTCCCGAATATAGATCTCAGCTAATCTCTCGGATGAATAGGAGACTGCCATAGGAATGAAATGCGCTGACTTGGTCAGCCTATCAACAATGACCCACACTGCGTTGAACTTCCTCTGAGTCTTTGGGAGTCCAACAATGAAATCCATAGTGACCTGCTCCCACTTCCACTCGGGAAGCTCAAACCTCTGAAACAAACCACCAGGTCTCTAATGCTCGTACTTAACCTGCTGACAATTCAAACACCGAGCCACATATGCAGCGATGTCCTTCTTCATTCTTCTCGGCCAATAATGCTGCCGCAAATTCTGATACATCTTCATATCGCCGGAATGAATAGAGTACCTGGAACTATGGGCCTCCTCTAATATCAACTCTCGAAGCCCATCCACATTAGGCACACAAACTCAACCCTGCAATCGCAAAACTCATCATCACCTAAGGTAACCTGCTTGGGACCTCCATGCTGCACCGTGTCTCTAAGGACACACAAATGAGGATCATCATACTACCGATCTCGGACACGCTCCAATAAAGAAGAACAAGCGATTGTGCAAGCTAACACTCGGCTGGGCTTAGAAACATCCAACCTCACGCTAACCTCACGAACTAATTGGCCAAAGCCTGAACATCCAAAGCAAGTGATCTCTCACCGACCGGAATATAATCAAGACTACCCATACTAGCTGACTTCCTACTCAAAGAATCGGCTACCACATTGGCCTTTCCCGGATGATATAAGATGGTGATATCATAGTCCTTTAATAGCTCCAACCATCTTCTATGCCTCAAATTTAGCTCCTTCTACTTGAACAAATACTGTAGACTCTTGTGATCCGTGAACACCTCACATGCTATGCCATACAGATAATGCCTCGAAATCTTCAACATGTGAACAATGGCTACTAACTTCAAATTATGAACCGGATAGTTCTTCTCATGAATCTTCAAGTGCCTCGAGGCATTGGCAATGACCTTGCCATCCTGCATCAACACCGCACCAAGTCCAATACGAGATGCATCACAATAAACTGTATAAGGCCCTGAACATATGGTCAAAACCAACACCGGTGCCGTAGTTAGAGCTGTTTTGAGCTTCTGAAAGCTCGCCTCACACTTGTCCGACCATTTGAATTGGGCATCCTTCTGGGTCAACCTTGTCATCGGGGCTGAGATAGATGAAAACCCCTCTACAAACCGACGATACTAGCCTACCAATCCCAAGAAACTCCGAATCGTTGTAGGTGATGTTGGTCTAGGCCAGTTCTTGACTGCCTCGATCTTCTTCGGATCAACCTGAATACCCTCCGCTGATACAACATGACCCAGGAATGCAACTGAACTCAACCAGAACTCGCACTTCAAAAACTTGGCATACAACTGACTATCCCTCAAAGTCTGAAGAATCACTCTAAGATGCTGCTCATGCTCCTCCTGGCTACGGGAATAGATCAAAATATCATCAATGAATACTATCACGAACGAATCCAAGTAAGGCCTGAACAATCGATTCATCAAATCCATAAAAGCTGATTGTCAATCCAAATGACATGACCAGGAACTCATAATGCCCATACCGAATGCGGAAAGCTGTCTTATGGACATTGGATGCCCTTATCCTCAACTGATGGTAGCCAGATCTCAAGTCATTCTTCGAAAATACCTTGGCACCCTGAAGCTGATCAAACAAATCATCAATCCTCGACAATGGATACTTATTCTTGATTGTAACCTTGTTCAACTGCCGGTAATCAATACACATTCTCATCGATCCGTCCTTCTTCTTAACAAACAATACTGGTGCACCCCAAGGCGAAATACTAGTTCTAATGAAACCTTTTTCAAGCAAGTCTTGCAACTTCCCTTTCAACTCTTTCAACTCAGGCGGGGCCATACGATACAGCGGGATAGAAATGGGCTGAGTGCCCGGAGCCAAATCAATGCAAAAGTCAATATCCCTGTCGGGTGGCATACCCGGCAGGTCTGAAGAAAATACCTCAGGAAACTCACGAACAACAAGCACATAATAAATAGAAGGAACCTCAGCACTAGAATCACGAACATAGGCCAAATAGGACAAACACCCCTTCTCGACCATATGCCGAGCCTCCATATAAGAGACAACACTACGAGTAGAATGGCGAGGAGTCCCTCTCCACTCTAAATGAGGTAAACCCGGCAAGGCTAAGGTCACAGTCTTGGCATGACAGTCCAAGATAGCGTGGTTAGGTGACAACCAGTCTATCCCCAATATGACATCGAAATCCACCATGTCCAGCATAAGCAAATCTACATGAGTCTCAAGTCCCTCAATCACAACTATACATGAACGATGGACTCGATCTACCATAATAGAATCACCCACCGGTGTAGACACATAAACAGGAACACTCAAAGAATCACTAGGCATGACCAGATATGGTGCAAAATAAGATGACACATAGGAGTATGTAGATCCTATATCAAATAAAATTGAAGCATCTCTGCTACAAACCAGAACAGTACATGTGATAACTGCATTGGAAGCCTCAGCCTCGAGTTTGGCTGGAAGAGCATAACATTGGGGCTGGGCCCTACCACCCTGAACTATATCTCTAGGACGACCTGCTATTGGCTGGCCTCCACCTCTAACGGCCTGAGCTCCACCTCTAATACCTCTACCTCTACCTCTAGCACCTCTACCCCCACCTCTAGCTAGTTGGGCGGGCTGTGGAACACTCGATGCCTGAACAATGGCACAAGAACCCTAATGCTGAGAGTTGCTAGATGCTCGAGGGTAATACCTAGCAATGTGCCTCGTGTCTTCACAAGTAAAACAAGCCCTTGGCTGCTAGGGCTAACGACCCTGAAAACTATGAACTGGTGGTGCACTGATAGGAGCTGGTGGTACACTGTAGGACTGCTGATCAGAATACTGCATATGAGAAACACGGCCACCTGAAACACCGTGAGAAACCTGAAGTGATGACTGAAAAGGCCAAGGAGGATGGCCTCTACCAAAAGAATCTCTGTCTCCAGACGAGATGCCACTGAATATGCCTAAATGATGAGGCCTCTTGTCAGACCCCTGACCACCTTCCTGCGATAGAACCATCTCAACTCTCCTAGCCACGTTGGCTGCCTCCTGAAAAGAAATCTCACTCCCTATCGATTTTGCCATATGATGTCGAATAGGCTGGATAAGTCCCTCAATGAACCTCCTCACCCTCTCTCTCTCTCGGTGGGAAATATGATAAGATCATGATGAGACAAGTCGATGAATCTGATCTCATACTAAGTAACGTTTATAGAACCCTGTTAGAGACGCTCAAACTGCCTCCGATAGGCCTCTCTCTGAGTGATGGGGAGAAACTTCTCCAGAAATAGCTAAGTAAACTGCTCCCAAGTCAAAGCTAGCTATCCGTCTGGTTTAGCCAAACAATAGTCTCTCCACCAAGTCTTGGTGGACCCAGATAAGCGAAAAGTAGCAAAATCGATCGTATTGGTCTCCACTATCCCCATGTTCCTAAGAACCTCATGACAGTTGTCTAGATAATTCTAGGGATCCTCTAAAGATGCACCGCTGAAAGTAGTAGTGAAGAGCTTGGCAAACCTGTCCAATCTCCATAAAGCATCGGCAGACATAGCTGCTCCATCACCAGTCTGAGCTACCACAGCCGGCAGAACTGCTCCAACTGGCTGAGCTGCTGGAGTCTGAAACTGGGGAGCCACCTGCTCCGGAGTGCAATAAGTAGGAGTCTGGGCTCCTCCTCCAGCCTAAGAGGCGACTGGTGCTACAGGAAGCAAGCATGCCCAGGTGACACTCTCCATAAGGCCCACTAGATAGACCAGAGCATCTTGCAGTACTGGGGTAGCAATGAACCCCTCTAGGACTTGAGCTGGGCCCACCAAGACTGTCGGTGTTGGAACCTCATCATCAAAGTCAACTTGAGGCTCTGTCGTTGGTGCTGCTGCTCTGGGTTGAGCTCGGCCTCGCCCTCTTCCCATTATGGGAGATATTGCTGGGGGCTCGGGCTGCTGGTCGATGGATGAGGAAGCACGTGTTTTCGCCATCTGCGAAAGAACAGAGTAGAAATTCAATTAGCGTTGAGAAACCAAACCGCACGACAACAAGGAATAAATGTGAAGTTTTTCCTAACTCTATAGCCTCTGGGGATAAATACAGACGTCTCTGTACCGATCCCTCAGACTCTACTAAGCTTGTTTGTGAACTGTGAGACCCATATAACCTAGAGCTATTATACCAACTTATCATGACCCGGAATCCCGCCCTCGGGAGTCGTGATGGAACCTACTAATGTGAGATAGGCAAGCCAACTATTTGAACAAATTACCTTTTTACCCATTTTATAATATTTAATAATTATGAAGCAATAGCGTGTGGACAGCGGAATTTACAATAAGAGGAAGAAAAGCAATAAACTATCTGAATATGTATCCAATACAACTACTTGAGCATCAACTACCCAGAACTGGTGTCACAGTTTCACAGACGGTCTAGGAATACTACATACAAAGTCTGAAAGATAAAAGATACACTCTTTCTAAAATCAGTAAAGGAAACAGGATAAAGGACAGATAGGAGGTGACGCAAAGGCCCGCGGACGCCTGCAGGACTACCTCGGCTCGCCTGTTGGATTGAAGACAGCAACCTTACTGCGGTACAAACGCTCCGGTACCAGTATCTGCACACAGTACAGAGTGTAGTATCAGCACAACCGACCCCATATGCTCGTAAGTGCCTAGCCTAACCTCGGGAAAGTAGTGACGAGGCTAGGACCAGACTACCAAATAAACCTGTGCAGTTAAATTATATACAACCGAAAAATAAAAGAAGATAATTACAGTTAAAGATGGGAAGGGAAAAACATGCTTCAGGGAGTAACAGATAACAATAGAATATCAAGAGAAATATAAAGAAACCAAAAATCCAATTACTAACAAGGATAAGGAAAACAAATGCAGAATTCATTTTCATTTCACATCTCGTTGCAGGCGTGCAACCCGATCCCATTTCATATATCTCGTTGCAGGCGTGCAACCCGCTCCCATTTCACATATTACCATTGCAGACGTGCAACCCGCTCCCATTTCACATATTACCGTTGTTGGCGTGCAACCCGCTCCCATTTCACATATTACCGTTACAGGCGTGCAACACGCTCCCATTTCACATATTACCGTTGCATGCGTGTAACCTGCTCCCATTTCACATATTACCGTTGTAGGCGTGCAACCCGCTCCTATTTCATATATCACGTTGCAAGCGTGCAACCCGCTCCCATTTCACATATTACCGTTGCAGGCGTGCAACCCGCTCCCATTTCACATATTACCATTGCAGGTGTGCAACCCGCTCTCATTTCACATATAACCATTGCAGGCTTGCAACCCGCTCCCATTTCACATATAACCATTGCACGCTTGCAACCCGCTCCCATTTCACATATTACCATTGTAGGCGTGCAACCCACTCCCATTTCTTTTGTCAACACCAATAAAAAAAGGTCCCGACAAGGAATCAATAATATGACAACAACATCCCGGCTAGGGAACAATGATGTTAATAATATCCCGGCAAGGGAACAATAATGATAATAACATGTGAAGCGCAATAAACCACAACAGAGTCATAACAATTACAATACAAGACTCACAGGCATGTTTGACACCGACGTATAGATACTCGTCACCATGCTTATACGTCGTACTCCACAATTAACACGTAGCAAATAAGACACGACTCCTAATCCCTCAAGCTAAGGTTAGACCAAACATTTACCTAGATGCCACGAACACAATTCAAGTCTCAATTTTTTCTTTACCTCTGGATTCCACCACCAATTTGCTCGTATAATCGATTTGGAGAAGAAATTGCCTTTGAAATATTGTCCTAGGGTGTTTTGGTTTTGAAAGAGTGTGAAAAATGGTTGAAATGCGTCTAAGTTATGAATTTACAGGTCTCTAATGTCGCAACTTCGAATAGAGTTCACAATTGCGAACCCTTCAGAATTCTGAGACCTTAGCATTTGCGAATAAAATGTTGCATTTGGGACCTAATTTATTTTCCGTTCTTCTTTGCATTTGCGGTAGACCTCTCTCAAATGCGAAGTCGCATTTGCGATACAGGAGTCGCATTTACGACTAAGGCAATAACCGGGGGGCATTGCATTTGCGATGGAAAACTCGCATTTGCGAGGGAAGGCTGGCTTGGGCTAGTTCGCATTTGTGAAATTGCATTTGCGAGCCAAGCTTTGCAAATGCGAAGCCTGTAGGCCTGCAATAGAATAGCTGAAACCTGCAATTTTTCCAAGTCCAATTCTACTGTGTGGCCTATCCAAAACTCACCCGAGCCCTCGGGACTCCAAACCAAACATGCCCACCAACCTAAACACATCATACGGACTTGCTCGTTCATTCAAATCACCAAAATAACATCAACAACTATGAATTTAGCATCAAAATCATGAAATTACTTCAAATTTTCCAAATTTCTCAAATAAGGTCTGATTCACGTCATTTAAAGTCTGTTTCTTACCAATTTTCATAGGCTCCACTCAAATCATATATAAGACATGTACCGGGCTCCGGAACTAAAATACGGTCCAGATACTAATGGTTTCAATCATAAATTCTTTTCTTTACTTCATAATTAATTCAGCAAAATAATTTCTTTCAAAAATTCATTTATCGAGCTTGGGACAACGGAATTCGATTCCGGCATCTGCCCAAGTCCCATACTTTCCAACGAACCTTCTGGGACCGTCAAATCACGGATCTGGGTCCGTTTATCCAAAATATTAACCGAAGTCAACTGAAATTCATTTTAAAGTCAAAATTCATCATTTTTCACAAATTTTCACATGTTGGCTTTTCGGCTACGCACTCGGACTGCCCACGCAAATTGAGGTGATGTTGAAAGAGGTTTTTAAGGCCTCAGAATGCAAAATTCATTTCTAAAACAAGTGATGACCTTTTGGGTCATCACATTCTCCACCTCTAAAACAACCGTTCATCCTCAAACAGACATAAGAAGGAAGTACCTGAGTCGGGGAAAAGATGGGGATAACGACTCCACATATCGGACTCGGACTCCCAGGTTGATGCCTCAGCAGACTGACCTCTCCACTGAACACGAACTGAAGGGAAACTCTTCGATCTCAATTGAAAAACCTACCGGTCTAGAATAGCTACCGGCTCCTCCTCATAAGACAAGTCCTTTTCCAACTATACAGTGCTGAAATCTAACACGTGGGATGGATCGTTGTGATACTTCCGAAGCATGGACACATGAAACACTGGATGCACGACTGATAAACTCGGCGACAATGCAAGTCTGTAAGCCACCTCTCCCACTCGATCAAGAATCTCAAACGGGCTAATGAACCTAGGGCAAAGCTTGCCCTTCTTCCCAAATCTCATCATGCTCTTCATAGGAGACACTTGAAGCAACACCCGCTCACTGACCATGAAAGCCAAATCACGAACCTTGTGGTCGGCATAACTCTTTTGCCTGGACTGAGCTATACGAAGTCTATCCTGAATAATACTGACCTAGTCCAAGGCATCCTAAAATAGATCCGTACCCAACAACCGTGCCTCCCCCGGCTCGAACCATCCAACCGGCGATCGATACCGCCTACCATACAAAGCCTTATAAGGAGCCATCTGGATACTCGACTGGTAGCTGTTGTTGTAGGCAAACTCTGCTAAAGGCAAAAAATGATTCCACGAGCCTCCAAAGTCAATGACACAAGCTCAGAGCATATCCTCCAAAATTTGAATAGTCAGCTCGGACTGCACGTCCGTCTGAGGATGAAACATTATGCTCAATTCAACCTGTGTGCCCAACTCTCGCTGAACTGCCCTCCAGAAATGTGAGGTAAACTGCGTACCTCAGTCCAAAATGATAGACACGGGCACACCATGAAGACAAACAATCTCCCCGATATAGATCTCAGCTAACCACTCGGATGAATAGGAGACTACCACATGAATGAAATGCGCTAACTTGGTAGGCCTATCAACAATGACCCACACTACGTCGAACTTCCTCCGAGTCTGTGGGAGTCCAACAACGAAATCCATAGTGACCCACTCCCACTTCCACTCGGGAAGCTCAATCCTCTGAAACAAACCACCAGGTCTCTGATTCTCATACTTAACCTGCTGAAAATTCAAACACCGAGCTACATATGCAACAATGTCCTTTTTCATTCTTCTCCACCAATAATGTTGTCGCAAATCCTGATACATCTTCGCGGCACCCGGATGAATAGAGTACTGGGAACTATATGCCTCATCTAAAATCAACACTCGAAGCCCATGCACATTAGGCACACAAACTCGACCCTGCAATCTCAAAACACCATCATCACCTAAGGTAACCTGCTTGGCACCTCTATGTTGCACCGTGTCTCTAAGGACACACAAATGAGGATCATCATACTGCCGATCTCGAACATGCTCCAATAAAGAAGAACGAGCGACTGTTCAAGCTAACATACGGCTGGGCTCAAAAATATCCAACCTCACAAATTGATTGGCCAAAGCCTCAACATCCAAAGCAAGCGGTCTCTCACCAACCGGAATATAAGCAAGACTGTCCATACTGGCTGACTTCCTACTCAAAGCATCGGCCACCATATTGGCCTTTCCTGGATGATATAAGATGGTGATATCATAGTTCTTTAATAGCTCCAACCACCTTCGCTGCAATTTAGCTCCTTCTGCTTGAACAAATAGTGCAGACTCTTGTGATCCGTGAACACATCACATGCCACGCCATACATATAATGGCTCCAAATCTTCAACGCGTGAACAATGGCTGCTAACTCCAAATCATGAACCAGATAGTTCTTCTCATGAATCTTCAACTGCCGCGAAGCATAGGCAAAGACCGTGCCATCCTGCATCAACACCGCACCAAGTCCAATACGAGATGCATCACAATAAACTGTATAAGGGCCTAAACCTGTGGGCAAAACCAACACTGGTGTCGTAGTCAAAGATGTCTTGAGCTTGTAAAAGCTTACCTCACAATCGTCCAACCATTTAAAATAGGAACCCTTCTGGGTCAACCTGGTCATCGGGGCTACGATAGATGAAAACCCCTCCACAAACCGACGATAGTAGCCTGCCAATCCCAAGAAACTCTGGATCTCTGTAGCTGATGTTGGACTAGGCCAGTTCTTGACTGCCTCGATCTTCTTCGGATCAACGTGAATACCCTCCACTGATATAACATGACCTAGGAATGCAACTGAACTCAACCAGAACTCGCACTTCAAAAACTTGGCATACAACTAACTATCCCTCAAAGTCTGAAGAATCACTCTAAGATGTTGTTCATGCTCCTCCCGGCTACGGGAATAGATCAAAATATCATCAATGAATACTATCACGAACGAATCCAAGTAAGGCCTGAACACTCGATTCATCAAATCCATAAAAGTTGCTTTTCAATCCGAATGACATGACCAGGAACTCATAATGCCTGTACCAAGTGCGGAAAGCTGTCTTATGGACATTGGATGCCCTTATCCTCAACTGATGGTATCCAGATCTCAAGTCAATCTTAAAAAATACATTGGCACCCTGAAGCTGATCAAACAAATCATCAATCCTCGACAATGGATACTTATTCTTGATTGTAACCTTGTTCAACTGCCGGTAATCAATACACATTCTCATCGATCCGTCCTTCTTAACAAATAATTCCGATGCACCCCAAGGCAAAATACTAGTTCTAATGAAACTTTTTTCAAGCAAGTCTTGCAACTGCTCTTTCAACTCTTTCAACTCAGGCAGGGCCATACGATACGGCGGGATAGAAATGGGCTAAGTGCTCGGAGCTAAATCAATGCAAAAGTCAATATCCCTGTCGGGTGGCATACCTGGCAGATCTGAAGGAAATACCTCAGGAAACTCACGAACAACAGGCACAGAATCAATAGAAGGAACCTCAACACTAGAATCACGAACATAGGCCAAACACCCCTTCTCGACCATACGACAAGCCTGCATATAAGAGACAACACTACAGGTAGAATGACGATGAGTCCCTTTTCACTCTAAATGAGGTAAACCTGGCAAGACTAAGGTCACAGTCTTCGCATGACAATCTAAGATAGCGTGGTAAGGTGATAACCAGTCCATCCCCAATATGATATCGAAATACACCATGTCCAGCAGAAGCAAATCTACACGAGTGTCAAGACCCCCAATCACAACTATACATGAACAATGGACTCGATCTACCACAATAGAATCACCCACTGGTGTAGACACATAAATAGGAGAACTCAAAGAATCACTAGGCATGACCAGATACAGTACAAAATAAGAGGACAATAGGAGTATGTAGATCCTAGATCAAATAAAACTGGAGTTTCTCTACTACAAACCATAACAGTACCTGTGATAACTGCATCAGAAGCCTCAGCCTCAGGCCTGGCTGGAAGAGTATAACATCGGGGCTGGGCCCCACCACCCTCAACTACATCTCTAGGACGGTATGTTGCTGGTTGTCCTCTACCTCTAGCGGCCTAAGCTCTACCTCTAGCTGACTGGGTGGGCTGTGGAACACTCGGTGCCTAAACCATGGAACGGGAACCCTGATGTAGAGAGTTGCTAGATGCTCGAGGGCAATACCTAGCAATGTGCCTCGTGTCGCCACATGTAAAACTAGCCCTCGGCTGCTGGGGCTGATGATCCTAAAAACTATGAACTGGCAGTGCACTGATAAGAGCTGGTGGTGCACTTTAGGACTGCTGATTAGAATACTGCATATGAGAACCACAGCCACCTGAAGCACTGTGAGAAACCTGAAGTGCTGACTAAAAAGTCCTAGGAGGATAGCCTCTACCAAAAGAATCTCTACCTCCAAACAAGGCGCCACTGAATCTGCCTGAATGACGAGGCCTCTTGTTAGACCCCTGACCACCTCCCTGCGATAGAACCATCTCAACTCTCCTGGCCATATTGGCCACCTATTGAAAAGAAATCTCTCCCTGTCTTATTTGCCATCTGAAGTCGAATAGGCTGGATAAGTCCCTCAATGAACCTCCTCACCCTCTCTCTCGGTGGGAAGTATGATAAGAGCATGGTGGGCCAAGTCGATGAATCTGGTCTCATACTGAGTAACGGTCATAGAACCCTGCTGGAGATGATCAAACTGCCTCCGATAAGCCTCTCTCTGAGTGATGGGGAGAAAATTCTCCAGAAATAGCTGAGTAAACTGCTCCTAAAGTCAAAACTGGCGATCTGGCTAGTATAGCCAAACAATAATCTCTCCACCAAGTCTTGGCGGACCCAGATAAGCGAAAAGTAGCAGAATCGACCCCATTGATCTCCACTATCCCCATGTTCCTGAGAACCTCATGACAGCTGTCTAGATAATCATGGGGATCCTCAGAAGATGCACCACTGAAAGTAGTAGTAACGATCTTGGTGAACCTGTCCAATCTCCACAAAGCATTGGTAGACATAGCTGCTCTATCACCGGTTTGAGCTACCACAGCCGGCTGAACTGCTCCAACTGGCTGAGCTACTGGAGTCTGAAACTGGGGAGCCACCTGCTCCGGAGTGCCAGTAGCAGGAGTCCGGGATCCTCCTCCAGCCTGAGAGGTGGCTGGGGCTACAGGAAGCAAGCCTGCCCAAGTTACACTCTCCATAAGGCCCACTAGACGCACCAGAGCATCCTGGAGTACTGGGGTAGCAATGAACCCCTCTGGGACCTAAATTGGGCCCACCAGGACTGTCGGGGCTGGAACCTCATCATCAAAGTCAACCTAAGGCTCCGCTGCTAGTGCTGCTGCTCTGGGCTGAGCTCTACCCCTACCTTGCCTCTAGCACGGCCTCAGCCTCGCCCTCGGCCCCTCGTGGGAGCTACTGCTGGGGGCTCGGGCTGCTGGTCGGTGGATGAGGAAGCGCGTGTTCTCGCCATCTGCGAAAGAATAGAGTAGAAATTCAATTAGCGTTGTGAAACCAAACCGCACGATAGGAAGGAATAAATGTGAAGTTTTTCCTAACTCTGTAGCCTCTGGGGGATAAATACAGACATCTCCATACCGATCCCTCAGACTCTACTAAACTTGTCGGTGAACTGTGAGAACCATGTAACCTAGAGCTCTTATACTAACTTGTCACGACTCAGATTTTCCGCCCTTGAGAGTTGTGATGGCGCCTACTAATGTGAGCTAGGAAGCCGACTGTTTGAACAAATTACCTTTTTACCCATTTTATATTCTTTAATAATTATAAAGCAAAAACGTGTGGACTATCTGAATATGTATCCAATACAACTGCTTGAGCATCGACTACCCAGAACTGGTGTCACAGTTTCACAGACGGTCTAGGAATACTACATACAAAGTCAAAAAGATAAAAGGTACACTATTTCTGAAATAAGTAAAGGAAACAGGATAAAGGAAAGATAAGAGGTAACGCCAAGGCCCGCGAACGCCTGCAGGACTACCTCGGGTCGCCTGTTGGACTGAAGGCAGCAACCTCACTACGGTACAAATGCTCCAGTACCAGTATCTACAAACAGTGCAGAGTGTAGTATCAGCACAACCGACCCCATGTGCTGGTAAGTGTCTAGCCTAACCTCGGCGAAGTAGTGACGAGGCTAGGACCAGACTTCCAAATAAACATGTGCAGTTAAATCATATACAATGAAAAAATAAAAGAAAATAATTACAGTTAAAGATGGGAGGGGGAAAACATGCTTCGAGGAATAACAAATAACAACAAAATATCTAGAGGAATATAAAGAAACCAAAATCCAATTACTAACAAGGATAAGAAAAACAAATGCAGAATTCACTTTTATTTCACGTCTTGTTGCAGGCGTACAACCCGATTCCATTTCATGTATCTTGTTGCAGGCGTGCAACCCGCTCCCATTTCATATATCTCGTTGCAGGCGTGCAACCCGATCCTATTTCATATATCTTGTTGCAGGCGTGCAACCCGATCTCATTTCATATATCTCGTTGCATGCGTTCAACCCACTCCCATTTCATATATCATGTTGCAAGCGTGCAACCCGCTTCCATTTCATATATTACCATTGCAGGCGTGCAACCCGCTCCCATTTCACATATTACCGTTGAAGGCGTGCAACCCGCTCCCATTTCTTTTATCAAAACCAATAAAAAAAGGTCTCAGCAAGGGATCAATAATATCAAACAAGTATCCCGGCAAGGGAACAAAAATATGACAATAACATCCCGACAAGGGAACAATTATGATAATAATATACCGGCAAGGGAACAATAATGATAATAACATGTGAAGCACAATAAACCACAACAGAGTCATAACAATTACAATACAAGACTCACGGGCATGCTTGATACCGACGTATAGATACTCGTCACCATGCCTATACGTCGTACTCCACAATTTACACATAGAAAAGAAGACACAACTCCTAATCCCTCAAGTTATGGTTAGACCAAACACTTACCTTGATGCCACGAACAAAATTCAAGTCTCAATTATTGCTTTACCTTTTGATTCCACCACCAATTCGCTCGTATAATCAATTTGGAGAAGAAGTTGCCTTTAAAAAATCGCCCTAGGGTGATTTGGTTTTTGAAAGAGTGAGAAAAATGATTTAAATGCGTCTAAGTTATGAATTTTCAAATCTGTGATGTCGCAATTGCGACCAGGGTTCGCAATTGCGAAACCTTCAGAATTCTGAGACCTTCGCATTTGCGAACAAAATGTCTAATTTGCGACCCAATTTATTTTTCGATCTTCTTCACATTTGCGATAGACCTCTCGCAAATGCGAAGTCGCATTTGTGATACAAGAGTCGCATTTGCGACTAAGCAGTAACTGGTGGGCATCGTATTTGCAATGGAGAACTCGCATTTGCGAGGGAAGGCTAGCCTGGGCTAGTTCGCATTTGCAACCCAGCCCTCGCATTTGCGAGCCAGGCTTCGCAAATGCGAAGCCTGCAGGCCTGCAATAGAACAACTAAAACCTATAATTTTTCCAAGTCCAATTCTACTCCGTGGCCTATCCAAAACTCACCCGAGCCCTTGGGGCTCCAAACCAAACATGCCCACCAACCTAAAAACATCATACGGACTTGCCCATGCCTTCAAATCATCAAAATAACATCAACAACTATGAATTTAGCATCAAAATCATGAAATTACTTAAGAACTTCAAGTTTTCCAAATTTCTCAAATAAGGTCCGATTCACGTCATTTCAAGTCCGTTTCTTACCAATTTTCACAGGCTCGACTCAAATCATATATAAGTCTTGTACCAAGCTCTGGAACCAAAATACGCGCCCGATACCAATAGTTTCAAACATAAATTCTTTTCTTTACTTCATAATTAATTCAGCAAAATAATTTCTTTCAAAAATTCATTTCTCGGGCTTGGGACCTCGGAATTCGATTCCGGGCATACATACAAGTCCCATATTTTCCTAAGGACCCTCCAGGACCATCAAATCATGAGTCTGGGTCCGTTTACCCAAAATATTGACTGAAGTCAACTTAAATTCATTTTAAAGTCAAAATTCATCATTTTTCACAAATTTTCACATGTTTGCTTTCCGGTTATGCGCCCGGATTGCGCATGCAAATCGAGGTTAAGCTGAAAGAGGTTTTTAAATCCTTGGAATACAGAATTCATTTCTAAAACAAGTGATGACCTTTTGAGTCATCATACCATCTATCAAAAATATTGAGAATTCACTCCTAAAAGGTCTAGATCATCCTTTGTCTAATTAGTGCATTTAAACTGATGGGGGTCTCCATTTGGCCTAGATAGGTTTTTATTTTGTGGGTGGTTTGTTTACTGAGATACTCAGTAGCCTTTTCCAAAATAATGGCAGTAGGGACCATATATTTATTTTTGTTGAAGAGGTTATTATTCATAATAAACCAGATCTCCCAGAAGGTAAAGGGGAATAAGTCTTCCCAATTAAGGGTGTTGCTGGTTGGCTATTTTTTAGAGATGCCCATGTGGTCAGCCAGTCCCTGCTAGTGAAAGTGGGGTTTTCGGTTTGAGCTATATTGGTGCTCTTTGAGGTTAAAATTAGCTAGAAGGATTTTTGCATTGGGGCAGTCAAAGAAGATGTGGGCAGAGGTCTCGAGTGCATCATTGCAAAAACAGCAAATTGGGTTATATTGGACCCCAATATGGTGGAGAAAGCCCCTGTTGGGAGCCTTTCATGGTAGAGAATCCAAATGAAAGATTTGATCTTGTTGGGTGCCTTTAGTTTCCAAATCCACAAGTATTTGTTGCTAGTATATGTCCCCTTTCACGAGGCACTGTTGGCAAGTAGAGTGTAGGTGATTTGGTGTTGAAGAGGCCATTGCTAGTATTTTCCCAGATCATCCTATCCTTCTTTATAGGATTGGGTGGAATGAAAGTGGTTAAAAGCATGTTTCTGATGTTTGTAGGGATGTTTAGGGAGATGAAAGATATATCCTAGACCCCATTGTTGTAGATTGTAGCAATTGTGGTTGGCATGTCAGCTTAGGTTAGGGGACTTTCAACCATGGTCCTAATGGTTGGTTGGTTTGGGATCTAGGGGTCATTTATGAAACTGACTCTATTCCATTTGTGAACCACCCATCTCCTGGATTGTGAGCATGTTTCCCAAACTTTGAGAATGCATCGCCAAGTGGATGATTTAGCTTTTTTAGGGGGGTGTCTCCAGTTACAGTGCTTTGTAATAAGAGTTTTTGCCTAGAGGGAGGATGTGTTGTGAAAGCGCTTCCAAGCAAGTCCTTAGTGGATAGCTTTGTTTTTCAACTCTGCCCTTTGGATTCCCTGACCTCCCTGTGACTTAGGCTTTTTGACAGTGTCCCAGCCCACTAGGTGCATCTTCTTCCTATTTGGTCTGGTGCCCAGATGAAGTTTCTTTGAATTCTATCAATCTTTTTTGTTGTTTTTAGGGGAGTTTGATGAATTGCATAACATGGATAGGGATATTGTTTAGGGAGGCTTCTGTTAGGGTATTTCTCCCAATCATATTTAGGAGGTTAGTCTTCCAAACAGTCATTTTGGAGTGCATGTTATCAATTATGAATTGGAAATCACTATTGATTGGCCTTTTGTGGAAGTTGGGTAATCCCAGGTATTTGCCAATGATAGTTGTGTCTTGAATGGACAGACTGTTGGAGTTGGTCTCTATTTGGTGGGGATGGAAATTGGCAGAGAAAAAAACTATAGATTTTTCAAGATTGATGATTGAAATAGTTTAAAGTGCTGATGATTATGGATCAATTCTTCTGGCCAGCTCTTGCAAATAGAGTCAGATCATTAGCAAAGAACAATTGGGAGATCTTGGGACCAGACCTGCTCATGCTAATTGGACATTACTCATTATTCTAGACATCCTTCTCAATAGACTTAGAGAGTCTCTCCATGCACATAATAAATAGGTAAGGGAGAGGGGGTCACCCTGCTTGATGCCTCTAGAAGGTTTGAATGGGTTAGTTTGTTCCCCATTCACTACAATATAGATAGAGGAAAAACTTACACAGGACATGATAAGGTTAATGATGTCAGTAGGGAAGTTGAAAGCTTCGAGGGTGTCCCTTATGAAGGACCATTCAATTCTGTAAAGGCCTTCTCTAAGTCAATCTTAAGGATCATGTGAGGTATTTTGCCTCTCATTTTTCCAAAGTGGGTGATGTATTCTTGGACGATGATAGCATTCTTAGAGGTTCTCTTGTTGGAGAGAAAGCTTGCCTGACTAGGACCAATATTGTAGGCCAGATATGGTTTAATTCTGTTGAGTAGGATTTTGGTCACAGTTTTGTAAATAGTGTTGCATAGTCCTATGGGCCTGAAATTGTTTAGCATGGAGGCCTGGGGAAATTTTGGGATTAAGCACATGTAGGTCTCATTCATAATGGGGTGCATTATTGCCTTTGAGAAGCAATCTTTGCAGAATTGGATGACATCCTTTCCCACAATGTCCTAGTACTTTTAGTAAAAGAATGGATGTAATTCATCTGATCCCGAAGCTTTGAAGGGTTTGAAGAAGAAGATAGCTCTTCTGATTTCACTATCATTGGTGGGGAGGGCCATATTGTCTTTTTGCACAATAGATAGTGATGGATTCTGGGGGCCAATGGTAGTAGTGGAGATGGGGGATTAGGAGTAAGAAGAGGTGTAAAGGTCCTTAAAAATTGACAATAGAGTCTTTGATTTCTTGAGGCTCGTGCTGCCAATTCCTTGTCTCATCCTTAAGGGAGAGGATCATATTTCTCCTTATTCTATTAAGAGTAGAGGTGTGAAAAATCTGGTGTTGGCATCACCATCGGAGATCCAGCTTATCCTAGGTTTCAATTTCCTGAAATCTTCTTTATTTTTAAGGATTGAGTCTAGTTCCTTGATGAGAGTGTTTTCCATGTTTAAAAGGAAGTGACTAAATTGGTAGTTAGGTGATTTCTGGATCCCAGCCATCCTGGCCAAGAGTCTCTTCTTTTTGTGGAATATATTGCCAAAGGTAATCTTATTCCAATTGATGACATTATTTTTGAATCTAAGAGATGAAGGGATTAAGGAGGAGTTATTTGGAAAGGAATCTCAGATTAAGACTGGGAAGGTTGGATGACTGCATCACATGAACTCAAATCTAAAGGGCTTGGCATTAAATGCATGGGTTCTATTATTGAGCTTGATAAGGAGATGGCAGTAATTAGAGTGGATCCTAGCCAAATGTGTTACAGAAGCATCCGGGAATTCATTTACCCAGTAGTTATTAGCAAAACACCTATCAATTCTCTCTAGGATTAGGCTTGTCCTATTTTTGTATCTCTTATTGGACCAGGTGTATTTACTCCTTTTATAGCCTAGATCAACTAGTTCACACTGGTTAATACAATTCCAGAACAAGTTACTTCTACTTGTGTTTATACAGTTACCCCCAAATTTGTCTCTTGGTTTCAATACCTCATTAAAGTCTCCACCCACGAACCAACTACCATTTAAGTGCTTATAGGTATCTATCAGGTTTTACCAAAGGGTTTTTCGATCCTCTAAACAGTTTCTTGCATAAATAGCTAGAAATAATAAGGGGGTTAGAGGGTAGTACCTTAACCATTGCATGGATACCTTGTGATGCAATTGCTACTCTATCTACCTGAAGGATAGTCTCTTTCCATATGATGACAATGCCTCCAGAGTGTCCCAGTGCTGGGAACTGAATATGCAGGTCATATTGAAGGTCTTCTGTAAGCTTCTTATGATCTTCCATCTTGGTTTCCAATAACACTAACATTGCTAGTTTATGTATCTTATCATCTCTGAGTAGTGTCTTCCAAACTCTGCACTATTTGCTCTACTAACTTTCCATATTATGAAGTTCATTAGGGGGTTTGGGTTTGTTGGGGGAGTTCTTGCTGGTGCCTTTTCCTTTCCCTGGGTAGGCATCATTTCCTTCCTTCTTGCTAATGGTGTATAGGATCTCATGACTAGTTAGGGTCAATAATGATTTTAACCCCTCCTGGCTCTGATGAGAGGACAGGTTCAATCCACATATGGCAAGGGTTCTGGGATAGAGGAGAATCATAATCTCGCTATAATCCACGCCGAACTACACTACCCTTACTGCCTCTAGCCATAGGAAGTCCGTTCTCATTGGGCAATAAGAGTTATGGGCTCTTTCTCCTTGGTTTTTTCTTGGCTTTTGAGAATATAAGGGGCTTTTCTATCTCTTTCAAGATATTCCCCAGTAGAGGTGAGTGCTATTTTTTCTGGCGTTAAAGACGAAGGGTCCTGCTAAGACCATTGTTCCAGCATTGAGAACTGGAGTGTCGCAACTGGGTCTGGCATTGCTGGGTCTGGGAAGAAAGGAATGGTGTTGAAGATATGTTGATGAGGTTGTGTACTGATAGCGTGTCGTTGGTTGGCTGCAGAGGGTTGAAACTGCTCTATAGTACCATTAATAACCATAGCTGAGCTCCAGACATCGTCAAACCCCTATTTAGGGCTTCTGTTGTCAACCTTGCTAGATGGTCCGTATTTTAATGATGAGAGTTATCGGCTGGTTTCCCAACTAAAATTATAGCATAGTCCTTGGCCATGGAAAGCAATCTCCAACCAAGATGCCGGTGTATGGTCCTTTGGCAGAGGGATGGAAGACAGAACAACTAGGGGTTTGGTGGGTTGGTCCATTTCTGGGTTTTTTTGGTTTCTTTTTTTTTGGGTTGGTATTAATTATGGATTTTTTGGGGTAATCAAGGGTCATGACTTATGATGAGGTTGAATCGACACCCATATTGTGTATTTCACAATCTATGTCTAATAAACTGGATTTAGAATCCGATTGAGTTGATAGAGATTGCCAAATCACTTGAGTTTTGGGGGTTTATCAATTATGGCACTTGAGTATCCATGGAGGGGTATTTTGCAGAGTGCTTTGGTCGGGGTGATGTAGCTCTGTAGGGGCCATCATTGGTATTGTTGTTGGTGGAATGGGTGTGGCCCTCTTTGTTACAAGTGTGTTTGGGATTCTGGTGGGCCTCTTCCTGATGCACTGACAGGTTTCCGCTTGGGCCCATTAGTCCTATTGATTTATTACCCTAAGGGGACTGTTTGAACACTCTCTTTTTTAGGTGTAGGCCCCTTGTCTTTGCTAGAAATTGGGTCTTTCCCCTATGGACCCGCTTTCCTTTTCATGCTCGTATTGGGCCGCTCTCTTGTGGGTTAGTTCCTAGTGGGCTGGTTCATGGGGGGAAGTATTTTTCATTGTCCCATGATTTGGGCTAGTGTCCTGATTAGAGTTAGGTCTCGGATTATATAGGGAGGTTTTAGTTTCAAGGAACTTACCAAAATTTTCATCAAATATTCGAACTTGGATACCATCTGATGAACTGGTGCATTTTCCTTTCTTTCCCTGGGATGTTGTTGTTTGGCATTTTTGTGGGGGGAGGGGTGTTCCTGTTTACTTATTCTGGGGAAGACTACCATTTTCCACTCCTCTTCATCATCGTTGGCTTCATCGTTGGAGCATTCTAGCTAGTCCTATGTTAGAGGGGGTTTCTGCCTGTGTGTGCACACTCTTAGGGTGTGTCCTAACCTCCTGCATCAGGTATAGAGGATGTTTTCCCCTACATATACCACCGTTTGTATGTGAACGTACCTATTTTGAGAAGTTTTCCAAGTTTCCTGCCCACTTTTTCCAGTACCTCCTTGTCGTAAAATTCGGTTGGAAGTTGATGTAGGCACACCCATATAGCAGTGAGATATATGATGCCTTCTTGTGAGACAAATTTTGGTTCTCACCTTCTAACTGAGAGGAAGTTTCCGCATATAAACCATGGGCCTTGGTGTATTGCCTTGATCAGGTTTTCTTCCTATCCAAATTTGACAATAAAAAAGTCCCAACCAAGGTCAATCAAGATTAACTGTTTGGAAGGTTTTCATAGTTCAATTAGTTTGGATCGCAGAAGATGATGTGGCATTCATCTACCAAAAAAATTTAAAATGACCGAGAAGCGTCATGGCTCATATTGACGGTTTTTATCCTCTTGAGAGAGGATGATTGTGTCTAGGTTTTCTTTGCCTTTTATCTTACATCCTAATTTATCAAGATCTATTGTGTAGTATTCTGATTGGGAAGTATCCTTCTTGTCTAGGAGCATTTCCTTGTAAGAATGTGTTGGGTTAGTGTCTGCCTCCATGGAGTTAATATCCGGTGGTTCTGGTGGTATGTTAGGTGTCTTCTCTATTTTTCTGTGTAGTGATGATGTTTTAACTTCAATACCACAGAAGAAGGGGGGTTGATTTGTATGGTGTCCAATTTTTTGTTAAAACTGATTATGGAAGGACTTGGTTCTTCTAAGTATTCCTTAACCTACTATTGCTAAAATAGTAAATGCGAAAAGTAAAGAACACAACTATTTTACGTGGAAATATCTGGCTCAAAACGTGAAAAATCCATGACCTACTTTTCAGTAGGACTTCCCCAAACTCTCCACTAAATCAATGAGCCAAAATCTGTATTCACAAAATATTTTTGTAAACCTAGGATTAACTCTAATCCCATTGTGGCAAACAACTTCTAACTGTTGCGACAACTTCAAGTTAACTCTAATTTGAATACTCTGAGTACCTATTACAATTGCCTCTAGTAAAGCTGAAAGGTACAATATTAAAACACCTACTATAACTGAACTAGAATAAAAGACAGACACTTGGAGTTGGTTCTTCTATCTGGTGCATGTAGCTTCAGGTTTGCACACTTGAATCACACATGAACTGCTTTCAAAAAGCCTTGCTATTTTTCTCTCAATTCATGTTTAACTTCTGCGTTTATGCATAACATGTAAAGTGAGAACATCCTATAATTTATAGAGCTAGTAGATGAAGAAATAACTAGAGTTCTAATGCTACTCTTCCTTGGTAGAAGAGTTCTAGTTGATCTCAACTTCTAACTCCTTCCCTATCTTGGGTAGTGTTTTCTTTGAGTAAGGAGTCCTTCTCCTTATCAATTATGCAACCTTTTCGATCAGGAGATATCAATTGTACTAAGGTAAGCTTATCTCCTTCACGTGCATACCATATGCTCGAATCTTCCCGTTTTTATGCACATAGAGGATGGACTTGGTTCATGCCTGAGCTTCCTTTGTCAATCTTCAAAACAAACCTTCACTTGGGCCAACAAATTCTCCTTTTTTGATGATGACAAACTCTGTGCTTTTCATAAGCTTAGGCCCTATTACAACTTAGCTCAACATCAACACAATGTTAGAAACATTTTTTTCTTTTTATCACTTATCATCAACACAATTTATAGAGTTAGTAGATGAAGAAATAACTAGAGTTCTAATGCTACTCTTCCTTGGTGGAAGAGTTCTAGTTGATCTCAACTTCTAACTCCTTCTCTGACTTGGACAGTGTTCTCTTTGAGTAAGGAGTCCTTCTACTTATCAATTATGTAACCTTTTCGATCAGGAGATATCAGTTATACCAAGTTAAGCTTATCTCATTCACGTGCATCCTATATGCTCGAATCTGCCCGTTTCTATGCACACATAGGATGGACCTGGTTCATGCCTAAGCGTTCTTTGTCAATCTTCAAAACAAACATTCACTTCGGCCAACAAATTCCCCCTTTTTGATGATGACAAACTCTGTGCTTTTCATAAGCTTAGGCCATGTTACGACTTAGCTCAATATCAACACAATGTTAAAAACATTTTTTCTTTTTATCACATATCATCAAGGACCAGGTACATTAGGTTATAAACATCATTGTTCAACGTGTAAAGCAGAACCTTTTTTCCCCTTTTGGCATCATCGAAAAGTTGCATAAAAAATGTGAGATAACCAGAGTCACTGGGGCTACTTCAAATGCAAACATGGATTAATCATCATAGATCAAGCTAAGAATTAACTATCAAAGAAATATAAACAAACAGTTAGAGCAAAAACAGTGAATTTCATTGATGATTGATAAGATTCTACCACAAAGCAAAAGAAGAAATAAAAATACTAGAAACATGAGCAAAAGAAATAAAACGTCCCAAACTGGGTCACTGTTTATCTACACTAGGCTATGAGGCTTAAGGCTGGGAAGAACTAGGTGCTTGATTTTTGTCTTGGAGGAGTTTCAGCATATCCTGAAGAATGCCATCATTCTTCTCCTTTTCTCTTTCCAGCTCAATTCTGAGAGCATCTCTCTCAATCTCCACCTCTACCAACCTCTTCTTTAGCCTTTCAATCTCAGCATCATTAACCCCACTTTCTTGCACCAAGGCTCTGACCTTTCTATTCACTGGTATATTTTTGGATGAACCTGGTTCTTTAGGAGTGTCATTGACCTCATAATTGCAAGCAAGCATAGTGTTAACCCCAAAATGATACTTGTTTGTTAAGATGTAAGGGTGGAAAGTGGGCCGGTTAGGCCTAGGCCCGCGAGCCCATATGGGTAGTGGGCCTAAACGGGCCTACCCGTTTAAGCCCGGGACCGGGGGCTTGAGGTCCAATAGGGCCGGTTCATTGAAGAAGCCTGTTAGGACTAGGACCGTTTAGGCCAGGGACCGGGTCCTAAGTGGCCCAGTTCAACCAGTCCTAAATGGGCTCAAATGGGCCCAACGACTACTTTTTAACAAAAAAATCCAAAAAAAATAATTTTGGTCGTTGCAACATTTAAAAAATGGTTGTTGGCCTGCAAAAATAGTCGTTTGGGCTTTCTAAAATAGCCATTTAACCCCAAACTTTTTATAATTATACTTTTTCCCTATTTTCAACTATAAATACCCCCTCATTCTTTCATTTTTCTAACAAAATCATCAATCTCTCTCATTTTTCAAACTCAAATTGAAGTATTCAAGTCTTCACTCATCTATCATTTCACAAACTCAAATTCTTAATTCAAGTTAAATCATGCCTGGTGATTCTAGATTGCACCCATTTGTTTTGGAACACTTTAGTGTGGTAGAAGAAAATGAAGAAGTTTACATAATAAAGTGCAAGAATTGTAGTCGAGTCTACACTCATCCTCCAAAGTTGAAGGGCACACGCTATTTAAGGAGGCATATACAGAGTTGTCTTGCGCGTTCTCTAGACATTTGTATTTAAGATTTTAAGTTGATTTGGGATAATTTGTGTTATTTTAAAATTATTAGACGTATTATGCTTAATGTTTTAGTTTGTTAGATTAATTTGAAGTATTAAATGTAAACTTTAAATTGCAATTTTGATACCTAGTTCATCTTTATATATATATATATATATATATATATATATATATATATATATATATACACACATATAATTTATAGAATATATAAGCAATCTGTATAGTATATAAGTATATTATAGATATAGATATAGTATATATAATATATATAAGCTATATAATTTACATGAAATTGCCTTAGATAAAAAATTTTAAAAAAATAGCCAAGGCTCGTTTAAGATCGGGCCCAACCCACATAGCCCGGGATCATTAGTTCGTGGTCCTGGTCTGGTTACACCCAAACGCCCACAAAGTTCGGGACCGTTTAAGCCCAGCCCACGAAGCCCAGACCTACTTAGAACCTAACTATTTACGCCCGGCCCGCAAGGCCCGTTTAGGACCAGGCCCGGATCGTTTGCCACCCTTATTCAGATGAAACCTTGAAATGTGCAAGCACAGCTATATGTGAGAATAAGTCCATAGGGAATGGCATAAGTCTTGGATCCATTTATAACCCTATCAGTAGGTCCACGAGGGTTTCCTGTTCAGATGGAACATATTCATCTATATTTTTCCCAAGTTGAACCAACCCCTCAGCAACTTCGCCAGACCCACTTCCCCCTGTTTTTCTCACACTCTCTTCTATTTCAGTAAATTCATCTCCCCAAATAACCATTGCACCAGTTTCTTTTGTTAGACCAACAGGAGTGGGTGAAGAATCAACCACTTTTTACCCTTTCCCCTCACAGCACTCCTAGCACCCTTGCTCTCTTTTTCTTTTTAATTTTATTTTTACCACCAACTTCTCCAGATTCTATAGTCTCAACACCTGTTATAGAACCTACCAGTAAAAATCTATTCTCCAAATTTGCAGTGACTTTAGACTTGTTAATTTTCGGAAGAACCACTTTCTTCCCCCTCAGTAGCAGACTTAAATGAATCTTCAAATTTCTAGGATTCCTCCTCCCTACTCGCCTTCAGTTGTTCGTTAATTTTCTTAATTTGCTCTCCACCAGCAACGAGATTGCGAGCGATCTGTTTTACTCTTTTATTAGAGGTTGGGGCTTTGGAAGAAGTGATGATGGGTGAGGAAGTGGTTTTATGTGGTGGTGATAAAGGGTTTTCAGAAGTGTTGGAGATTTCTGTGCTTGGTTCTAGAAGAGAAGAGAATCAGATTGTGTTTGGAAGATGAAAAAGAATGAGAGTTTTTGACGGCTTGAGAGATATGAAGTAAGGAATACACTAAAGTTGATCAGTTTAAAGAGGAGTAATTAATGGTGTAACAGCAGCTTTCCAGACTCTTAGAAGTCTAATCAAACTGAAATTCAGTTTTGAAGAAATGTTAGTGTCACGACCCAAACCCGGACCCAGTCGTGATGGTGTCTCTCGTGAAGACAAGGCCAGCCAACTACTTCCAATTCAATCTTTAAGCAGTTAAATATTAAGAAAAAGTAATAAGCATAATCAATTAAACCAAGGTTTAAGAAGTTAAAAACATAATTTGCAGAAAATAACCTAACACAGCCCGAAATAAGGGTGTCACTAGTCATGAGCATCTATAAATCCTACTACAAGTCTGATAAGTCTATAACTACTACAAATGTCTGAAAAGAGATAGAAATGACAAAGGGGGAGAAACACGGGACTGCGGATGCCAAGCAGCTACCTCGTGAACTCCGAATGTCTGCCGGGAGCCCTCAACTCGCACTGGCAGGATCAGCCACGCTTGAATCTGCACACGGGATGCAGAGAGTAAAGTGAGTACTCCAACTCAATGAGTAACAAATGTAAATAAAGACTGAAAGCAAGAAATCACGTAAAATACAAAGCATTCTATAATGAAGAAGTAAAACCATTTAAAATAGTAAATCAGTGAAAGATAGGTAAAATTCTTTAGCTCAATTATAGTTTCATGAAAAGCCTTTTTTAGTAATTAAGCAGGTAATTGAAGTCACTTAAGAAAATTAAACACATAAAGGTTCGCCCCTCGGGCACAGTATCAACAAATCTGCCCCTCGGGAAACATCTCAAAATAGTATGTGCCCCTCGAGCAACATCTCAGAACAATACTAGCCCCTCAGGCTCAATCTCACATCAAAATGGGTACCCGCGCTCACTGGGGTGTATAGACTCTTGGAGGGGCCCCTTACGGCCCAAGTGCAATATCAAGCCACCTCGTGGCATCATCACTAGGCCCTCGGTCTCATATCATTCAAGCCACCTCATGGCGTACGTATCTCAGGCCCTTGGACTCATAATCGGTATCAAATGTTTCCTCACAAGTCATTCGGACAATAGTAAAACATGTTTCTCAGCCTAAAAATATCATTTAAAAGATCATGTAAGTGTTTAAAACAGAATAAACATGGCTGAGTACGAAAACAGTGAAATAAAACATGACTGAGTTCAAGTATAAAGTCAAAATAGTAAGGAAATACCAGTAAAAATCCCCGAAGGGTTCAAATAGTTGGCACGAAGCCCAAATAATGATGATAGCAAATAGATTTCAGTCAAATACGCGATAAAATCATCAATCGGGATGGACCAAGTCACAATCCCCAATAGTGCGCGACCCCACGCTCGTCATCAAGCGTGTGCCTCACCTCAATATAGCACTATGATGTGCAATCCGGGGTTTCTAACCTTCATAACGTCATTTACAATCATTACTCACCTCGAATCGGTCAAATCTCAAGCTCGTGATACCTTTGCCCTTCGAATCAGCCTCCACTCGCATCGAATCTATCTAAAATCATAATGACGACATCAATATATGCTAAGGGAACGAAGCCCAAACAAAAATAATCAAATTATACTAAAAAATCTCGAAATTACCAAAACCCGACCCTCGGACCCACGTCTTGGAATTCGATAATTTTTTTACATCAATAGATTCCTTATCTCCCCACGAGTTCATACATATCAAAATTTCTGAAATCCGACCTCAAATGGTCCACCAAATCTTCAATCAAAGGCCTAAATTTCCAAGCCCTAGTTTTCCCAATTTTCACCCTTAATTTCCATAATTTCTAGCTCTAATCCATGAAATAATAGCATAGGAACGAGTTTTAGGTCCAAATTCCTTACCTTAATGAAGTTCCCTTGAAATTCCTCTTTTAAATCATCCAAAAAGGTCCAAGGCCGAAGTCAAAAATGGTGAAATAGCTCAAATTTTGCGAAGGCTACAATTTATACCTTCTGCCTAGTCATTTTCGCATCTGCGGTCCGTTAACAGCTTCTGTTGTACCGCATTTGCGGTTCTTCTTCTGCTTCTGCGAACATCACTTAACGGACCAAAACCACTTCTATGATCAACCATCTGCACCTGCGCCATTGTAGGTGCGGTCAATCAACCACATCTGCGGTCACTGCCTTTCCAGGCATTTCCACTTCTGCGATCCATTATCCGCATCTGCGACTTCACAGATGCGGTCCTATTAGCCGTTTCTACGGTTCCTGCTCCTCAAGCCCTTTTTTTCTCCTACGACAAGTCGCAGATGCGGTCCTATTAGCCGTTTCTATGGTTCCTGCTCCTCAAACCCTTTTTTGCTCCTACGGCCGATCTCCTGCACGTGCGGCGTCGCACCTGCAGTCCCCAATCCGCAGGTTCAGAAATACCAGAAGCAGCAAAAGTTCAGCAGCTGCAAAGATTCCTTAAACTCCCCTTCAACCATCTGAAATCACCCCGAGGCCCCCGGGACCTCAACCAAAAGTGCAAACATATCCTAATACCTTATTCAAACTTGGTCCAATCTTCAAAACACCTCAAACAACATCAAATCATCCAAAACACCTCGGATTCAAGCCAAACTTTCTAAAATCTTCTAAATTCTGCTTTTGATCAAAACCCCAACCAAACAACGTCTGAATGACCTAAAATTTTCACATGCATCCCAAATGACACCACGGAACTACTGAAACTCTCGAAATTCCATTCCGACCCCTATATCAAAATCTCACCTACCAACCGGAAATCGCCAAAATATCAACTTCGCTAATTCAAGCCTAAATCTACTCCAAACCTCCAAAACTCATTCCGATCACGCTCCTAAGTCAGAAATCACCTCCTGAAACTAACTGAACCATCGGAACTTATATCCGAGCCCTCTAACACATAAGTCAACATCTGGTTGACTTTTCCAACTTAAGCTTCCTTAAAAGAGACTAAGTGTCTCAAACCTTACCAAAATCATTCCGGGTTTGATCTGACCAACCCGATACCACAAAAAATGGATACAACAACAACAACAACAACGACCCAGTATAATCCCACAAGTGGGGTCTGGGGAGGGTAATATGTACGCAGACCTTACCCCTACCCTGAAGGATAGAGAGGTTGTTTCCAGGAGACCCTCGGCTCAAAAAAGCAACAAGAGTCGATATATTAGTACCATAAAAATGTATAATAAAATAACAGCAATATAAGAGATATGAAATACAGAATACGAAATACGAAATAGATGGCTGGTATAGTAAAAACTAGCAGGTAAAGCCCTGCATCAATAGACGACCCATGACATTATTAGTCTAACTCCTAACTGGCTAGTCTCACTCTATTGTACTGTAGAAATATTCACAACTTTCCCCTAACCTACAACCTTAATGCTCGACCTCCATAATTCCCTGTCAAGGGCCATGTCCTCAGTAATCCTAAGTCGCGCCATGTCCTGTCTGATCACCTCTCCCCAATACTTCTTAGGTCGCCCTCTACCTCTCCGCGTGCCCACTACAGCCAGTCGCTCACACCTCCTCACCGGTGCATCAGTGCTCCTCCTCTGAATGTGCCCGAACCATCTGAGTCTTACTTCCCGCATCTTGTCCTCCATGGGGGCCACGCCCACCTTCTCTCGAATATCTTCATTCCTAATCTTATCCATCCTTGTATGCCCGCACATCCACCTCAACATCCTCATCTCTGCTACTTTCATCTTCTGGATGTGTGAGTTCTTTACCGGCCAACATTCAGTTCCATATAACATGGCAGGCCTAACCACTGCTCTATAAAACTTACCTTTTAGTAACGGTGGCACTTTCTTGTCACACAAGACTCCCGACGCTAACCTCCACTTCATCCACCCCACCCCTATACGGTGTGTGACATCCTCGTCAATCTCCCCGATCCCCTGAATAACCGATCCAAGGTACTTGAAACTACCCCTCTTGGGAATGACTTGAGAGTCAAGCCTCACTTCAACTCCCGCTTCCGTCGGCTCAACTCCAAATTTGCACTCGAGGTATTCCGTCTTCGTCCTGCTCAACTTGAAACCTTTAGACTCAAGAGCATGTCTCCAAATCTCTAGCCTCTCGTTGACGCCGCCTCGTGTCTCGTCAATTAGAATAATGTCATCAGCAAATAGCATGCACCATGGCACCTCCCCTTGAATATGATGAGTCAGTGCATCCATCACCAGGGCAAATAGGAATGGGCTGAGCGCAGACCCTTGGTGCAACCCCGTAATAACTGGAAAGTGTTCAGAGTCGCCTCCTACTGTCCTAACCCGAGTCTTAGCTCCATCATACATGTCTTTAATCACCCTAATATAGTTACTCGGGACCCCTTTATCCTCTAAGCAGCTCCATAAGACCTTCCTAGGAACCTTATCGTACGCTTTCTCCAGATCAATAAACACCATGTGGAGATCCTTCTTCTTATCTCTGTACTGTTCCACCATCCTCCTAATAAGGTGGATAGCTTCTGTGGTAGATCGTCCCGGCATGAACCCGAACTGGTTGTCTGAAATAGACACCGTCCTTCGCACTCTCATTTCTACCACTCTCTCCCAAACTTTCATGGTATGACTTAGTAATTTGATGCCCCTATAGTTGTTACAGCTCTGGACATCACCTTTGTTCTTATACAACGGGACCATTGTACTCCACCTCCACTCTTCAGGCATCCTATTAGTCTTGAATATAACACTAAACAATGCAGTAAGCCATTCCAAGCCTGCTCTACCCACACACCTCCACAGTTCAACCGGAATTTCGTCTGGCCCGGTAGCTCTGCCCCTTCTCATCTTACGCATTGCCTCCATGACTTCATCGATCTCAATGTCCCTACAATTACTTACTTCATGGTGACTGTCGGCATTCCTCGATTCCCCAAGTATAATATCCTGATCCCCTTCTTCACTTAGAAGTTTATGAAAGTAGGTCTGCCACCTCCTCTTAATCTGGTCATCTCCCATCAAAACTTTGCCGTCATCATCTTTTATGCACCTCACTTGGTCCAGATCCCGAGTTGTCCTCTCTCTCGCCTTAGCGAGTCGGAATAACTTCTTCTCCCCACCTTTGTTCCTTAGTTCCTCATACAGACGAGCAAAAGCTGTCGTCTTAGCCTCCGTCACTGCCATCTTCGCCTCCTTCCTAGCTACCTTATACCTTTGACTATTCTCTCTCTTCTCTTCCTCGTCAGTGCTCCCTACTAACCGCAGGTAAGCCGCCTTCTTTGCTTCCACTTTACCTTGGACAACTGCATTCCACCACCAATCCCCTTTGTGGCCACCATTGTGGCCCGTAGATATCCCTAACACCTCTCTCGCCGCCTTTCTTATACAGTCCGCCGTCGTCGACCACATTGTGTTTGCGTCCACACTACTTCTCCAATCTCCCATTGCCGATAACCTTCCTTCCAACTCCTTAGCTTTATCCTTAGTTAAGGCGCCCCACCTAATCCTGGGGCGTCCTTGTACTGACCTCTTCTTCCTCCTTATCCTAATACAAATGTCCATCACCAAAAGCCTATGTTGCGTTGAGAGGGTCTCACCTGGGATAACCTTGCAGTCCTCGCACAACCTCCTGTCGCATCTCCTGAGGAAGAGATAGTCAATCTGAGTCTTCGCCACCGAACTTTGGTAAGTAACCAAATGTTCATCCCGCTTCGTAAAACTTGAGTTCGCAATGACTAGATCGAAAGCCTTGGCAATGTCCAACAGCAAAATTCCCCCTCTGTTCCGCTCCCCGAAACCAAAGCCGCTATGCACCTCATTGTACCCCCACCTGCAGATGACCCAATATGACCATTGAAATCTCTTCCTATGAATAACCTCTCAGAAGGCGGTATACTATGAACAATCTCATCCAACCCCTCCCAAAAGCGCCTCTTAATATCCTCATCCAAGCCTGCTTGCGGTGCGTACACGCTAACGACATTTAAAGTACCCTCACTCACCACCAACTTAATAGTCATTAGTCTATCATTCACCCGTTTGACCTCTACCACAGACTCTCTAAGATAGCTATCTACCAGGATACCCACTCCATTCTTACCCCTCAGGACACCAGAGTACCACAACTTATACCCATCCACATTTTTCGCCCTCGATCTGACCCACCTAGTCTCCTGGACACACGCTATATTAATCTTCCTCTTCTGCAGGAGTTTCGCCAACTCTATGGATTTACTCGTTAGTAAACCTATGTTCCATGACCCGACTCTCAACCTATAGGCTCCCTTGCCCCCTCTACCTCCCTTGCTACCCGACCCACCCCCTGACCCCAGCCCCACACTCTGCCCCACCCGAGGACATGCCCTTCTCCTATCATCCCAGACTGCAGCCACTACACCTACAACAATCTAGAGAAGACTCGTTAGTGCACAACGTACACAAATCAAACTAGAAGGAAACAAGTGGTAACTAGTATCCTAGTTGAAAGGTTTAATATTGCAGAGTAAAGTAACAGTAATTTAGCTAACACCAAAAGGGAAACGATAAAATAGGAGGTACCAACTCCCGATAACAAAACCTGTGGCTGATTTGTTGTACTCGATGTAGTTGTACGCTCATGCACCACTTCCTACCGCCCTTTGCTGACACTCGCCCAGGTTGCTCTCCTTTGACAGTGCTCTTGCGCCCAACTTGTCTCCAATACTCCGAGAATTCCTGAAAACACAAAAAATACCACGACCCAAAAACCAGAAGGAGCTATCACCGCTACCACTGGTATAGCCCCAACAATATAAAATGTACCAGGAAAGCAGAAGAAGAAAACGAGAATATAAGGGAATCCTCTTGTTTTATTTATTTTGGCTAAGAGCAGGAAGGGAATCCTCAAATTTAGAAAATGAACTGAAATCTACCTTAGAAATAGTAAATAAAAGAGCATCTCCCAAAACCCTAACGAATCTGAACTTAAATCTACCTTAGAAAATGAAGAAACAGTAAATAAAAATGGAATACACTTACCTTATACTAGGATGAACAAATAGTGAAGAAACCCATTTCTCAAAAATTAAACGAAAATCTCCGATTAAAATTGACGGAACTAAAACTTCAGAAATGCAAGGACTTTAAGAATTTGTAGTAACAGTTTCTTAAATGCGGAAACCAAAACACCGGTTTAATCTCAGCGCCACAAAGCTTATAAACCAAAAATGGGTTTAAAAAATTAAAAGAGCTGAAACTGCAAATGGGATGACAATGAGAGTAAATTTCACTGATTTTTATGAGAGAGATAGAGCTTACCAATTCGGATAAAAAAGCATAAAGAAGCAGAAATGGGGAAAAACAAAGCGGTAACTCATGAGACGACTGGCCAGGTCGTCACAGTTGGAATGTATCCCTAGAATCTAGGTACTTCAATTCGGTTGGGACTCTTTTGAACGGAACTGGTTTACTTGTAATGGATAAGTCCAAAAGAGTTTGGAATTCGGTAGGAATCTTCTCATGATCCAAATATAATTATTTCAGATTATGCAGAGTGTAGAAGACATACCTATTTATCTTGATGAACCAGGTTTTTCACTGAAAATTCTCTCGTAAGTCTAAATTTGCCAAAACAGAGAAAATATCATTAGAGATTAATGAGTCATTGTAGCACATGGAATAGGAGTATACTATCAAAAGTATGAAACTGAGCAAGATTTAATCTATTTATTTACAAGATTTCATAGATTTTCTAGCAAATTTTTTTATTCATTTTTTTATTTTATTTTTAAATTTTTTTTGTTTAACTGTGAACTGGACCTTTTAGGTGATCTTAATCATCCATAATTCCAACATGTTCCTATCAAAGTGATCTCTACTTAAGGCTTTTGTGAAGATTTCAGCAATTTGCTTGTCAGTAGCACAAAACTCCATAGTAATCAAGCTTTTCTTATAGTTATCCCTCAAAAAATGGTGCCTAACATCTATGTGCTTAGTTCACTTATGATGAACCAGGTTCTTTGTCATACTAATGGCACTACTGTTATCACAAAATATAGGGATGCAACCAACATCAATTCCAAAGTCCAATAATTATTGTTTGATCCACAACAATTGAGCACAACATGAAGCAGCAACAACATACTCGGCTTCAGCAGTAGATAAGGCCACTGAATTTTACTTTTTGGTAGCCCATGACCCAAGATATGAACCAAGAAAGTGTGTCATACCTGAGGTGCTCTTCCTATCTACAAGGAAACCTGCATAATCAGCGTTAGCATATCCCACTAGGTTAAAAATACTACCTTTTGGATACCAAAGACAAAGGTCAGTGATGCCTTTCAAGTATCTCAATATTCTCTTGACAGCAGTCAAGTGAGACTCTTTTGGATTTGCCTGAAATTGAGCACAAAGACCTACACTAAAAACAATGTCTGGTCTGCTAGCAGTGAGATATAAAAGAGAACCAATCATTTTCCTATACAACTTCTGATCAACAGATGAACCAGGTTCATCTATATCCAATTTTGTAGTTGTTGCTATAGGAGTATCGATTTCTTATGATTCTTCCATTTTAACCTTTTAAGCAACTATTTCACATATTTATGTTGATGGATCATAGTTCCATTTGATTTTTGTTTAATTTGTAAGCCTAAAAAGAAATAAGCTCACACATCATACTCATTTCAAATTCACTCCCCATTAGTGTAGCAAATTCTTTACTTAGTTTATCAGTAGTTGCTCCAAAGACTATATCATCAACGTATATCTGCACTACTAGAAGGTTTTTACCTTTTTCCTTCAAGAAGAAAGTGTTATCAATTTTATCTCCCTTGTACCCATGTCCAAGTAGGAATTTTGATAATTTTTTATACCATCCTCTAGGAGACTGCTTGAGACTATAGAATGCCTTGTCAAGTTTGTACACATGATTAGGACACTCTTTTCTTTCAAACCATGGAGGTTGCTTGACAAACACTTCTTCCTTTAAATAGCCATTGAGGAAGGCACTCTTGATGTCCATCTGGTGAAGAGTGAATTCCATGTAAGCAGCAAAGGCTATGAGGAGTCTTATTGCTTCCAACCTTACAACTGGAGCAAAGGTTTCATCATAGTCTATGCCCTCCTCTTGTCTATATTCTTGAACCACCAATGTTGCCTTGTTCTTTGTAACTGTTCCATCTTTATCAAGTTTGTTTTTGAAAATCCATTTTGTGCCAATTACTGATCTATCCTTTGGCCTTGGAACCATATGCCAAACTTGACTCCTTTCAAACAGGTTGAGTTCATCGTGCATTGCATTTACCCAGTCTGCATCCTGCAAAGCCTCTGCAACATTTTAGGTTAAATAAGAGATAAAAAAGCATCAAAAGCACAAAGATTCTTTAATGAAGATCGGCTTTTAATTCCAGAGGTTGGATCAGTAATTATGTTCTCAATAGGATGAGAACTTTGGTACTTGTAAGGTTTCACAACCAACTAGTTTCCTCTTGATGTTTCTCCAATGTTTTGCTGCTGAGGAACTAGTTCATGGACAGGTTCCATCGAGGTATGAGATTCAATTCCTCTTTTTTCAGTCCCCCCTATCAGGTTGCCCTGAATAGAAGAACTTATTCCATCACCCATTCCTTCTTCGGGTGCAGCTTCAGCCTGGGCTGTGATTTCATTTAAATTTCTTACCAGCTCAATTGCTTTATCTTCATGTTACTGTCTCTCAAAAAAAATGTTAGTTTCATCAAAAATCACATGTACACTTTCTTCTACACACATAATTCTTTTTTTGTATACCTTATAAGCCTTACTATGTGAGAATATCCCAAAAATACTCCCTCATCGCTTCTGGGATCAAAATTACCTACGGAGTCTTTGTCATTGTTGTGCACAAAGCACTTGCATCCAAATACCCTAAGATGGGATATATTTGGTTTTCTCCCTTTAAGTTACCCATAGGGAGTCTTCTCTACAAGTCTAGTCATGCGCCTATTGATGAAGTAGCATACAGTATTTATAGTTTCTGCCCAGAAGCTATGGGGCAGTTTACTAAAAAGAAGCATAGTCCTAGCTATATCTTCAAGTGTCCTATTCTTTCTTTCAAATACTCCATTTTATTGTGGAGTCCTAGGAGCAGAAAAATTATGATCTATGCCATGCCTATCACAAAATTTAACAAACTTAGCATTTTCAAATTTAGTTCCATGATCAGACCTAATTGATGCAAGTTGATTACCTAGTTGTTTCTTAGTTTTTCTAACAAAGGAAGTAAACATGTCAAATGATTCATCTTTAGATGTTAAGAATAATGTCTAGGTAAATCTAGAGTAATCATCAACAAGCATCATCACATATCTTTTACCACATTTGCTTAATGTTCTTATTGGACCATAGATATCCATATGGACCAGTTCCATCGTTCTGGTGGTACTTACCACTTTCTTGCATTTAAAAGAGGATCTTACCTGCTTCCCTCTTACACAAGCCTCACAAACTTTGTCTTCCTTGAACTTGATGTTAGGCAACCCTATCACCAGGTCCTTGGAGACTAATTTGTTGAGTTAACTCAGACTTACATGTCCAAGTCTCTGGTGCCAAAGGAGGGGATCATTGTCCAATACACTTAAGCAAGTGAGATCATTTTCTGAAAGTGTGGAAAGATCTACAATGTATATATTGTTTACTATTTTTCCTGCAAAACAATCTTGTTAGTGGTAAGATTAATCACAAAACATTTTGTAGAGGTGAAAGCTACTAAGTTACCTTTATCATACAATTGTGATACACTAATTAGACTGTATTTTAGGCCATCTATCAAGTAGACATTCTCAATAGAGTGAGAATCAGTCTTACCTACTTTTCCAACCCCAATGATCTCACCTTTCTTCCCATTTCCAAAGGAGACATTTCCTCTTTTGAGGTCCTCAAGTGAAAGGAACTGGTTTTTGTTTCCTGTCATGTGATTTGAACAACCACTATCCATGTACCATATTTGGCTGCTCCCCTTCACTTGGACCTGCAAAAGGAAATCAGGGTTTAGTCTTAGGAACCCAAACTAGTTTGGGTCCCGTTCTATAGGCAAAAGGGTGAATCAGAATCTTTTTGGCCCATCTTGGTAGCCTATTTTTCCCTTGAACAAATATTTTATTCTTTTGACTAGCCTTTTCTTTTGCAGTACATCACTTTTGTAGTGACTAGTCTTACCACAGTGTGTACAGATTTTATTCTCAGGAAGTGTGAGGTACTTGCTTTTGGGATCCCACTTAGGTGCAGGGGTCTCGTATCCAAGTCCTCTCTTATTGCTACTATGGTATTCATGTAGCTATGAAAGTGCATCGGAGAACCTATTCCATTTACAGGTTCGGTCTAGCTCGTGCTTGACCTTGCTTAGATCCTCCTTTAGGACTCTTATCTGCTCATCTCTTTTGTACAACTCATCTTTTATTTTTCCTAGGTTTTCTTCTAAAGTGAGTTGTGTGTGATCAGCTTTCCTTTTACCTGTTCCTAATTTCAGTTTTAGATTTTCAAATCTAAGCTCTAGGACAGTGGTGTCAAGTTTATGAACCTAGTTCTTTAACTTAGCATTTTTACTATCACTTTCACTAGCCCTAAGTTCCAGATTTTTGCACTTAGCTTTCAAAATCACACACTCCTTAGACATCTATTCTTTTTCATTGTTTAGATCCTCAGATTCATCAATGAAATCCAGAAGTAACTCAGATACCCTTTCTTTAGACAAAAATTTAATTTTGTCTTTGAAATGAATTACCCTTACCTCAGATTCCTCCTTATATTATCCAATGGTCATAAGTGCTTGTTCATCTCCATCTTCATCATCTGAGCTTTCTCCCCAAGAAGCAACCATAGCCTTTGTTGATCCTTTGTTCTTCTTGGATTGAACCTGTTCCTTCTTCGTGTTTCTTCGTTCAACTCTTTCCTTCTTCCATTCAATTTCCCATTGAGAGCAGTTTTTGATGTGGTGATCAATCTTGCCACACTTGTAACACCCCTCATTAGTTTGTTTTTCAGAAACCCTTAGTTTGCTTAGTTTCCACTTCTTGAATGACCATTTCCTCTCATTAGGTACTTCTTGAAGCCCTTTGTGATCATGGCCATTTCATCATCTTTTAATTCAGAACCTTTAGTAATTCTGAGTGCCAGGCTCATTTCCTTGTCGGGTACATACATCTTCGTGGTTTGCCTTCTAAGTTCATAAGTAGTGAGATTTCCAATTAGCTCATCCAACTTGAGAGCGGTAATGTTGTTTGATTCCTGAATGGCAGTGATTTTGCTCTCCCAAGTGACTGGTAGAACCCTTGTCAAAATCTTCTCAACTCTATCTTCTTTAGGGATTATCTTTCCAAGAGACTTAAGTTCATTTGTCAGTGTGGTGAACCTTGTATATATCTGCTGGATGGTTTCCCCTTCCTTCATGGTGAAATTCTCATATTGAGAATACAGTAGTGTTCCTTTGGACCTCTTCACTTGAGGTGTTCCTTCATGAGCCACTTGCAAAGTGTCCTAAATTTCCTTAGCAGTGGTATAACTTTGAATTCTGATGTACTCGTCTGGACCAAGTCCACACACAAGCCATTTCTTGGCCTTAGCATTCTTCTCCCATTTCCTCAAGTCCTCAGCAGCGCAGTCAGCTCTTGTCTTCGGCACATCTACTCCTTCAGTATTCTTCTTCAAGATAGCCAGGGGACCATTAGTGACAATGTCCCATAGCTCATAGTCTTCTCCGATGATGTGATCTTTCATACTATTTTTCCATCAAGAGTAGTACTAGCCATTAAAGAGTGGTGGCCTAGCAGTGGATTGCTCTTCCCAGTTTCCAGGTGGTGCGCTCATCTTGATCTATTTCTAAGATATTAGCCTCTTCAAGGATAACCTGCTCTGATACCAATTGATGTTTTAACTTCAATACCACACGTGGCGGGTGTGATTTTTGTGGTGTCCAATTTTTTGCTTAAATTGATTATGGAAGGATCTGGTTCTTCTAAGTGTTCCTTAACCTACTATTGCTGAAATACTAACTACGAAAAGTAAAAAAACACAAGTGTTTTACGTGGAAAACACCTGGCTCAAAAGGTAAAAAAACCACGACCTACTTCTCAATAGGATTTCCCCAAACTTTTCACTAAATCAATGAGCCAAAAACCGCATTTACAAAACTGTAAACCTAGGATTAACTCTAATCCAGTTGTGGAAAACAGCCTCTAACTGTTGCGACAACTTCAAGTTAACTCTAACTTGAATACTCTGAGTACCTATTACAATTGCCTCTAGATAAAGCTGAAAGGTACAATGAAAACACCTACTACAATTGAACTAGAATAAAAGACAGACACTTAGAGTTGGTTCTTCTATCTGGTTCATGTAGCTTCAGGTTTGAACACTTGAATCACACACGAACTGCTTGCAAAAAGCCTTGCTATTTTGCTCTCAATTCACGTTTAACTTCCGCGTTTGTGCGTAACCTGTAAAGTGAGAACATCCTGCAATTTATAGAGTTAGTAAATGAAGAAATAACTAGAGTTCTAATGCTACTCTTCCTTGGTGAAAGAGTTCTAGTTGATCTCAACTTCTAACTCCTTTCCTATCTTGGGTAGTGTTCTCTTTGAGTAAGGGGTCCTTTTCGTCATCAATTATGCAACCTTTTCGATCAGGAGATATAAATTATACCAAGTTAAGCTTATCTCCTTCATGTGCATCCCATATGCTCGAATCTGCCCGTTTCGATGCACACAGAGGAAGGACCTGGTTCATGTCTGAGCTTCCTGGGTTAATCTTCAAAACAAACCTTCACTACCCTATGTCGAGCAAGAGTTTGCTTCCTTTCCCTAGCAGGGTTAGAATTGACTTACATCCGTTCTTTAACTCGTCTTTCTTTTGCTCCATTCCCGAGTTCCTCGATCAATAATGCTACTTAGGGAGAAAAAATCTTGACTCAGGAGCACCTGAATCTATTCTTTTTGTATCCCACATTTGTCTATGTTAAAGCATCCGCCCATTCCTCGGTGAAAGAAAATGCTACTCAAGGATCAAAAAAAAAAAGCTGATGGGCCAACAAGTGAGAAGTGAGAGTTTCTCACTCTAAGAAACTTTAGAGGCAGCTCTCTGTAACAAAAGTACATACCTAACTTATTCAGTTTATCGAATGATCAACTCTTTATGACACTCCTTGGCTCCCACTGTCCTAAAAATTCAAAAGTATACTCTCAAGCGCTTGAGCTTGATGTTCACATTGTAAACGTACAACAAATACTTGGACCCCAAAACATTAAATGAAGTTTGGTGGGTGTTTGAGACTTGTGAGCAGGGCATATCTATGGTTACAACAAAAATAATAAATCTTCACGAGTGGGATTTAGGGAGAAATAATGTGTACGCAAATCTTATCCTTACCTTATGAAGATAGAAATGTTGTTTCCGGTAGACTCTCGACTCCAGGAATAACGAACTAAATCAACAAACAATAGCAACAACAAGATAATAGGGTAATGAAAGTGAATAACACAACATATACTAATAACGAACCAAGAATAAGCAAATACAACAATAGGCTAGTTTTACTAACAAGCCTAGGAGAGACTCGCGACTAATCTGTCAATCTTCAACTCTAATGCTCGTCTTCCATGTCTATCGAGGATCATGTTCTCTGTAAGTCCTCAATAAACTGAAGCAATAATATGTCCCACCTAATCACCTTAACCCAGTACTTCTTACACCTACCCCTATATTTCCTAAGACCCGCCATGGATGGCGTATCTATGGTTGCCTTCACAATTAATATATATTTGATTTAAGTTGAATATTCTAATGGCAGTACGTGTCCTATTTCATGTTGTCGTTTTGTGCAAAGTTTCAAGAGTGTCCACCGTCCTAACACAGTGAGATCAAATATATGGAAGCAGATATGGTCAGTGGACTAATAATTTCAAACGCACATCTCGAAAAGGTCTTTGGATATTCATATGGAGACTGTGGAATTGGGATGTATTCAGTGCATAAAAATTAAAGGGCGAGGTCGACATGGGCAGTCAGTGCTCCCTCCTGAACATTGCAGAAGAAACATAATGGGGCTAATATCACGACAAACAAACAAAGATTAATCGTTTGCTTTAGTTTGAAATTGGTTCATGTATTTTCCACATCTAATTGTGAAACATTGATCAGGAAAGAACGACATTGTACGTTAAAGAGTAGAAATACTACGACTCCAACTTTTATTTCTTTTTGTTTCTTCTTCTTTGGTTGGAGTTTGAATGTGCAGAGACGGAACCAAGTTTTAAAGTTTATCATTTTAGTTCTTTTAAATTACTGAATTTTAAATTATTAAATTATACATATTCAACGGATTTCTTGAAACAAATATTTAATTTGGATCAAAACTATTGGATTCCGCCAAACTCGTTACTAAGAGCCTGTTTGGACATTAAAAATTTCCTTTTTTCCAAATTGTTTTTGAAAACAATGTTTGGTTATCAAAATCTTCCCAATTTTTTCAATTTCACTTGAAAATGAGAATTTGCTAGTTTTTAATTTTACAAATTTGCCCTATAGTTTTAAAATTTATAAAATGACCCCATCAATTATTAACCGACATGTTTGATAACAGTGGTAATAGCAGTGGGAAGCGGACTATGTTAGAAAATGTGATATTGGTTTTACATCTTTTGTGCAATGCAGTAAAGCAAAATGTGATAACAGTTAAACAATAACATGTTTGATTGTTTATTTCAAGTAGGATAATCAAATTGGGGTGGTTTTGATATTTTTTACAAGTTGTGAGGTATAAATCATGTTTCATGATTTTGAAAAAAAGACATCCAAATATTTTGCAAATATTATAACCAAACACAACTTCATCTTCAATTCAAATTTTAGTGAAATTCCAAATTTGAAATTTGTTTTTAGAATTCATGTCCAAACGCCTACTGAGTGCTATAGCTCCGCCCTTGGATATGTGAGATTTTGTACTAGAATGTCAAAAGAGGCAATTCAAATATTCACTTTTTTTTGGAAATATTTTCATGTGGTAGGATATCTCGTAGAATTAGCTATCCTTATAAGCAGATCTAGTATTTCTAATACATGATTTCCTTATTAAAAAAAAAGGAGAAAAAAGTATACTAAGAGGGAAATGATTCTTTTTCATCTTGGTAAATAACTCAACCTTCAACCAAGTGCACTATTCAACCTTCTTAGAATATGTCCGTCAACAATTAATATTTTACTAATTTTAAAAAATATAGTACATAAAATATTTAATTTTATGGAGAGACGATAGGTTCATGTGCTCCATAATATCCTCTATAAATTCCCCCCTTGTTGTCCCACCTTCTATATGGATACCTAATTCTAGCATTTTAGCATAAATTTTATCTCGTGATTAGTCAATAACTATAACCAAATATGGAATTAAGTATAATCTCAAATTCTACCTCGGAATTATTATCTTTATTCATGTACCAAACGACCCCTCAAGGAATACCTCAAAGACATTTCCTCTTGTTTCATTTCTAGTGGGAGTCGAGAGGTAGGTACCTATTAATTAATTAGGTGCGCTCAAATGGGTGTTTCCCAAATGTGGGATTACATATTAGGCTCATCATATGATATTTAATTTGAACGATGCTTATAAGAGAGTGAGAGTAATTAAAAGCAAATTTCTTATGTCCACTTTTCACTCTATATAAACCGAAAGGTTTCACTAGCTTTTTGTACAAAACACTCAAGGCAATAACATTTGTAGTATCTCCCCCTGCTTCCTCCAAACTACTCTTTATTGTTCTGTTATTATTTTCAAAAAATGGAAATGGTAGGTAAGATTGCATGCTTTGTGGTTTTGTGCATGGTGGTGGTTGCACCCCATGCAGAGGCACTGAGCTGCGGCCAAGTTCAGTCCGGCTTGGCTCCTTGTCTCCCTTATTTGCAGGGCCGCGGCCCTTTGGGGAGCTGTTGTGGTGGTGTTAAAGGTCTGTTGGGTGCAGCCAAGTCCCCAGCTGACCGCAAGACTGCATGCACTTGCCTGAAATCGGCTGCTAATGCTATTAAGGGCATTGATATTGGCAAAGCCGCTGGACTCCCCGGTGCTTGCGGCGTCAACATCCCCTACAAGATCAGCCCCTCCACTGACTGCTCTAAGTACGTTTTTCATCTTCTTCACTCTAAGCTCTTGCTATCCCTGCACTATTAATTAGTCACTTGAAAATTGGGTAACATACTTATTTTGTTACAACTGAATTGACCTGCATACTTGTTAAAAAAAAGAATATTGAGTCTAACTCGGCCTTGAAAACTAGTATAACTCATGAGGTGAAGATTGTCCTATTATCGTACCTGTACAAGTTGTTCCTCATGTTGCTCAAGCTTGCGGAACTCGCCGGTCGTGAGATCACCTTGGATAACCTACTCAGTATTTTCGCCCCCCAGCTTATCCGCGGCACGATGCTTCACATGCGTCCTCGGGGGTCGAAGAGTCTGGTGGTGAAAATGGATGACATGACTACCCGTCATTTTTATGAGAATTACTTCTATGTGCGGATTGAATACATTGTGGCGGATCCGACAGGGTTCCTTGAGAAATGGAACTTTGTACGTAAGTCTCATGTTTTTAGTCGGGGATATATCCGACCATTTTTCGTTACAGCACTAAACCCTGTTATGTTTTTGCAGCTGAGAAATTGCCCCTTCCACCCGTCAAAAATATCGTGAGTGGGTGAGTTCTATTCTCCCTCATATGGCGGGGGTCCGCACGTGGGCGGCTTTCTATGACAAGTATGGGCGTATGCCTCTTTCTAGTAAGATATCGTTTCTATTCGTCGTTTTTCTCTTTTCCCTTTGTGTATTTAACTCCTCACGTGTTGTTCATCGATGTCAGGGAGGGTGCGGAGAGTGAGAGCTCCTCCGTTAGCTTTCTGGCAGCCAGCCTCATCTGCTCGCCCTATCGCGGTACCCACTACCCGACCTTCGTCGAGGGCTGCTTTAGTTGAGTCAGCGGCCATAATTACTCCTGCGAGGGACGTTTCTCAGGCCGATGTTCCGACCTGTGCCGTTCGCCTGACGGGTGAATCTCCGCCTACTGGGAAGAAGAGGGGCCATCAAAAAGACGGCGTGTGGAGTTCGAGACAGCGCCTCCAACAGTGATTCATCTAGACGACTCTGCTTTGACAGGATTTGGAGAGGGGGTTGTTGCAGCTCCCCCCGTAAGGACGGAACCGGTCATTGCCTCAGCTCAATTAGAGATTCCCACCGTTGTTGGTAGCCAACAACCTATCGTGGCGGAAGGTCAGATTTTCGGGGTCGCCGTTGTAGTTTCGGACGTACCTTCGTCCTCCGTAGTTGGTCATTCTTCCTCTTCGGCTGCTAAAAGAGGAAAAGCTATGGTGGTCGACGACTATGAATCTGAATCGGACCTCGACCCTGATGATGTTAGGATGTTTGAGGAGGGTCTTACTCACTCAGTGGTTCATACGGGAGGCTCGGCTCGTATTCTTGAAATCCCTTCGGATGTCAATCTCTTGGGGGATACAGAGGACCTGGTGCCGCAGTTCAGCATGCTATGCTCCACAGCCGAGAATACGACCCTTTGGACCGTTCCCTATGCTGACTTGATGGACGAGGTGGCCATTATGGGATTAAGGGTATGTTACGCTTACTTTCGCTTTTCCCACGTCTTTCTTGATGATAGGATTCTAACCTGTCTTTTCATTTTTCAGATGTATATGGTGGAAATGGAGAGCATTCGCAGGGCCAACATTCGGGCCAAGATTTTCTTGAAGATGTTGGAGAAATATCGTCGTTACCGCGATAAGTGTCGCGAGATGCATGAGCGGCTGAAGGCAAATCCCGGTAGTCGGGCTCTTGGCAAGAAGTTGGAGAAACGGGACCAGGAATAAATGCAGGCTACCCGCAGCAAGAGTGTGCTTGAGGAGAAACTTTGAATAAAGGACGAGGAGCTCGAGTTGGGCAAGGGAGTTGCCACAGAGTGCAAGCAACTGCAGGATAAATTGAGGTCAATGCAGTCGGAGATGGATCAGAACTTGATCAAGGTCGAGGCGCTGAGCGCGGAGTAGATGGAGAAATTGACTGAGCTCGAGAACAAGGTTGCTGGGTTGGAGAGCATCGAGAGTGCTTGGTCCGCGGCTTCGGCGAGGGCGGTGTCCCTGGAGAACACCATCCGCGTCCTCCAGTCCGAGCAGGAGTCAGAGAGAGCGACGGCTACCCTTATGGAGGCAAGGCTTGAGGAGCGCATTAGCGAGATTGACCAAAAGGCATCGGTTCTGGCAGATCGGGTCGCAGCACTGGAGGCAGAAAATGGGCGACTGTTGGCTCATATTGAATCTTCTTCCACTGACGTTTCCCGCCACATGCACGAGCTTTGGGTTTACGTCGAAGCCCAGCGGGATATATACAAGAGTTTGTAAAAGGTGGGTATTGTGACTAAGGCTGCATATGAAGAGGCGCGAGTGAAAGTGCAGGAGGATTGCGTCAATTGCGGGTATGATGTCGTGACGCCGGAAGCCAATGGGGGCGCGGACGCCAAAGGAGAACTTCCCGGAGATGGCAGTGGAGAGGGTGGCAATGATGCAGAGTAGAGGGATAGTGATATTGATTTGTTTTCCGTTTGTCGTTTTCTTCCCAATTTTTTGTTCGTAGTCGATTGTCATTGTTCCTTTCTTCCTTTTTTTGTTATTGCTTTTTTTATACTATTGACTTAGGTCTTATGTAATCTGCGACTATTTGCACGTAGACTTTGTATAAAGGAGAATTTTTCGTTGTTATTTGCCTTGTATTCTACCCTTGTTTTCGTTTCGCATGATTTCGGTGCGAGACAGATTCCCACACGGCGAGTCCCGGTCTTTTGCACTTTCTGATGATCCTTGGCCTTAGGAATATTTTGCACTTTTTCATTGGCGATGGCTTATGGCCTTAAAGGATGTTTGCCGGAATAGTAACCCGTCTTCGTTCGATCGAGGTCGAACTCTTCTTTTTTGGCGAAGGCCCTTGGCCTTAAAGGGTGTTATTTCGAACTTATCGAAATAGTAACCCGTCGTCATTCGATCGAGATTGAACTCTTATTTTCTGGCAAAGGCCCTTGGCCTTAAAGGGTGTTATTTCGAACTTATCGAAATAGTAACCCGTTGTCGTTCAATCGAGGTCGAACTCTTCTTTTTTGGCAAAGGCCCTTGGCCTTAAAGGGTATTTTTTCGAACTTATCGAAATATTAACCCGTCGTTGTTCGATCGAGGTTGAACTCTTCTTTTTTGGCGAAGGCCCTTGGCCTTAAAGGGTGTTATTTCGAACTTATCGAAACAGTAACCCGTCGTCGTTCGATCGAGGTCGAACCCTTCTTTTTTGGCAAAGTCCCTTGGCCTTAAAGGGTGTTATTTCGAACTTTTCGAAATAACACCCTTTAAGGACAAGGGAGATAGTAACCCATCGTCGTTCGATCATAGTCGAACTCTTCTTTTTTGGCGAAGGCCCTTGGCCTTAAGGGGTGTTATTTCGAACTTATCGAATTAGTAACCCATCATCGTTCGATCGAGGTCGAACCCTTTTTTTGGCGAAGGCCCTTGGCCTTAAGGGGTGTTATTTTGAACTTATTTAAATAGTAACCTGCCGTTGTTCGATCGAGGTTGAACCCTTCTTTTTTAGCGAAGGCCCTTGGCCTTAAAGGGTGTTATTTCGAATTTATCGAAATAGTAACCTGTCGACGTTCGATCGTGGTCAAACTCTTCTTTTTTGGCGAAGGCCCTTGGCCTTAAAGGGTGTTATTTCGAATTTATCGAAATAGTAACCCGTCATCGTTCGATCATGGTCGAACTCTTCTTTTTTGGTGAAGTCCCTTGGCCTTAAAGGGTGTTATTTCGAACTTATCAAAATAGTAACTTGTCGTCTATCGATCGTGGTTGAACTCTTCTTTTTTGGCAAAGGACCTTGGCTTTAAAGGGTGTTATTTCGAACTTATCGAAATAGTAACCCGTCGTCGTTCGATCGTGATCGAACTCTTCTTTTTTGGCGGAGGCCCTTGGCCTTAAAGGGTATTATTTTGAACTTATCGAAATAGTACCCCGTCGTTGTTCGATGGAGGTTGAACTCTTTTTTTTGGCGAAGGCCCTTGGCCTTAAAGGGTTTTATTTCGAACTTATCGAAATAGTAACCTGTCGTCGTTCGATCGAGGTCGAACTCTTCTTTTTTTGGCGAAGGCCCTTGTCCTTAAAGGGTGTTATTTTGAACTTATCGAAATAGTAACCCATTGTCAGCCCCAGTTTTTGGAGAGCCAGACATTTTCTGGGAGAGTCCCAGTTCGTTTGACATTGCTTGCATCAGGGGTGCAACATTAGAGAATACGAAACGTTGCTATTTCGCTTAGGTTCGTTCTGCGCACATATTGTAGTTTTCTTGTCTGACTTCTGCCTTTCGGCTTGGAGGTGTCACCGGCGGGCGGTGTTCGGTTGTTTTGCAGTAGTTTTTCTTTCTTTATTTGAGATGTTTCTTTACTCGCTCGTCCGCGTGGCTTTTATGTTCCTTCTTGAGCAAAGAGCAGAAGGTGAGTTAAAATGATACTTTCCTTGCCCCTACCCGGTGGTCCAATGGGGGAGAATAGGTTGGTAACATTGTTCCTCTCGTTTGGCATTTCGATGGTTGATGGGCCGAAGATTTCTAAATTTAGTGATTCTACTCGGCTCTCTTCCCCCTACCGTGATGTGCTTTTGTCTCGCGTGGGTTGGGTTTTTCCTTTGTGCCCTTTTGGGTGGGTGATCATATTTCTTGTCTTTGATCTGGGAGAGACTAGGAAATTTCACTAAGAAATCCCCACAAACGGCGCCAAATTGTTTGACTCAAAAGATATCGAAACCTTTTTGAACAATCAATCAAAGAAGATGAAGGAGTAAATCTTAGTCAGACATAATAAATTCCAGATCAAAGAGCTAATAGTATGGATTGTATATAGGATGAAAAAGATATAAACGATCTTATTGAAATTCAACATTGTGGCTCCCATCGATCGATGGGGGAGATAGCTTTACATGTTCTTCTGCAGATTACTTCTTTCCTATCAAGATTACAAGAAGAGAGCTTAGGAGAGAGCAAAAAGGGGGGAGGAGCCTCCTTTAATTGAAGGTTTTCCCCTACTATATATAGTCATGGCACCCTTGTCATTTACTTGGTCTGACGCTCTGTAGCCTCCAGTGTGTCTTGGTCGTCCTTTTAGGCATTGCTCTTTTCGACTCGACAGGTGTCGGAAAAGGGATCTAGAGTATGTTATCTTCCACTGCCCGGTCACTTAGGCGGGACGTTGGTCAGTTCGGCCGTGACAGTCAGATTTTGACCAATACAATTAGTTAATGTCTCTTCCCCGCAGATTTAACTCCCTTCTCTATGTTCTTTCTGGGGTTTTTTTTCTTTCTTTTCACTTAATTTTTAGTCATTGATGGTATAAATTTATTCACTCAAGCAGCCACGCTAAATACAACTAATTACTTACACTACCTTGAGTTGATAGTCTAAAGAAATAGGATGGTAACATTGGAAATGGATGGAGTTCAATATTTATATCGAACAAGTTACCCAAATTATGAAAAGTATGATTTATAAATGTTAGTACTTACTATAATAGGTAAAAATAATCTGACAGCATAAGAAAAAGATTACACCATCATTAGATATTACTTAAAATGCTTTTACTACTAGAAATTCGAGCAAAATTATCCAAAAAAACTGACCAAAATAAGTTGGTAATGGCCAATAACCATTCAAAACGCAACCATTATGTGTAGACGATATTTTTAAGGAGTGAGGGGTGCATAAACCATACTATACCTTATGAGCTAATCTTAAAGCACAATCCATCGTAGTGGAGAAGGAAGTTCTCGATCGTTCCTAATTAGTTAGGGTACCAGCAGTACATCAATATAGTAAAACAATGCTTCCTCAGAATAGCAATAGGATTCTAAAAGGCCTATGTTTAAAAGACAATATAGGAAGGAAGTTTCTTGTTGAGCTAGGTATTTACTAAAAACTAATAAACCTCACTTCCAAGAAATCAGCAGCGGATGCAGTATGGTAATTACGGGTTCAATTGATCTATAACTTTCGACGCAGAGTAAAAATTTATGTGTAAAAATTTATTAAAATTAAAAAATAATAAATATAAATTCATAACTTTAAAAATATAATAGGTTCAATGTTGAAGCATAGAATTTAAATCATGGATTCGCCTCTGCAAGAAATCATATCTACCTAGACACGTGTGGAGATATCTATAATTTCTTTCTTCTCTTTTATTACTTTATTTATGCTCTATGAAAAAAGAATTTTAATTTCCTATTCAATTCAAATTTCAAAGTGAAGCTGGTTCGAGGTTATCTGACAAAAAAGATTTGTAAGCTACTTCATTTCTTTTTGTCCAAGCCATTTCTTTTCTTGTCTAAGTTACTTTTCTTTTTGTCTGACTCACTTCTTTTTGTCCAGTGTGAATTTCGCAATATTTCCATTTAGTTTATAGGTTCGAGATGTAGTACAGTTTCTAAAAAGAGATGAAATTTGTATGTCCTTGTAAGTAAGCAAATCGTGTGCTCTCTCCTTCGTTCGTATGAGGAGCTCCTAGGGCTTACAAATTGAGTTCTAAATGTTTGTAGGTGATTTTACAAGTCTCGTTAGAAAGAAAGAAAAAATGTCTAGACCATGATGCGAAAGAAGAGATATAATTATTTTCATCTCAAGAGTACTTAATCCATAAGTAGATAAATTACGTCTCCGGAAACTAAGAAAGACATTGTTGAAACTTAGAAGACAGTAAAGTGGAATTACAGTACCATAAAAGCAATTAAAATCATGTTCCTTCCTTTATCGGAGAGAAAAGCAAGAAGGGGGACTTAAGAATTCTTAGATCCTTCTCCCTTCTTATCCAACAACAACAATAATAAAAACCAGTAGTTTCCCACAAGTAGGGCCTGGGAAAAGTAAGATATACGCAACCTTATCCCTACCCTTGGAAGGGCAGAAAGACTGTTTCAGATAGATCCTCGGCTAGAGAACGACTGAAAGAGAAAATATAATTGCAACAAGTAGCTAAGAATACCAACAAGATGAAATAAGATCGAATTCAAGAATGCAGTCAAACTCTAGGTAATAACAGCTATCTATGGATAAAAAATATCATACTAACACTAATTCTAGCGAACTGAGTACGATAAATAGAACGCTCAACTACCTACGAACCTTCTACCCTAATCTTTGACCTCCACACCCTCCTGTCTAGGTCCATGTCCTCAGTCAGCTCCAACTGCGCCATGTCCCACCTAATAGCCTCTCCCCAATACTTCTTAGGCCTACCTCTACCCCTCTTGCTACCCACCGAGGCTAGTCGCTCGCACCTTCTAACTGGGGCTTCTATACTTCTCCTCTTAACATGCTTGAACCATCTCAACCTCGCCTCCCGCATCTTATCATCCTAGGGTCCACTCCCAAATAACTTCATTCCTAATTTTATCCAACCGAGTATGCCCACACATCCACCTCAACATCCACATCTCTGCTACTTTTAGCTTCTAGGTATGAGAGTTCTTAACCGTCCAATACTTTGATCCAAACAACATAGTCGGCTTAACTACAATCTTGCAGAACTTACCTTTAAGTCTCAACGACACATTCTTATCACACAAGACACCGGAAGCGAGCCTCCACTTCATCCATCATGTTCCGATACGATTGCGTGACATCTTCATCAATCTCTATGTTACCTTGTATTAAAGATCCAAAATACTTGAAACTGTTAGAAAAATAGTAATTGAAAAAACGATATTGAGAAGGCTTGAGGCGTGAGAACTACTTTCCTTATAGAAGTTATTGCCCGTATATATATTTTGGGGAAAATACAGATAATCTTCTTCAGGATACAACAAGCCACTATTTGATCCTTGCAGAATTTTCGGAATTTCATTGTAGGGAATCTCACGTTTATTTATAAAGCAAAAGTCAGGCCTTTCCGAAAAGTCACTTTATTTCATTAACATATGTGTCTATTTATTTGAATTTTAAATTCAAATAAAATTGATTTTTGTTATTTGCATATCTATATCTATACTATATTAAAAGTACGAAGGCCTTTAGCGAAATGTCGGTCGCCTTTTTTACCCTTTAGAAAATAATTTTACACTAGACAATATCGTCATTTAACTATTATCTAATGTTTAGAATTTTAAAATAAATAAAATTTTAACTATTAAGTTTTTCCTTATTTGAACTACGTATAAATTCCTAATATTTAGGAATTTAAAATCAAAATATATATATATATATATATATATATATATATATATATATATATATATATATTCCTTATTTGAATTGGTTAAAATAACTATTCTTTAACTCCAAAAATATGAACCCTCTCATGTTAGGTAGACATATAATTTATTTAGGAAATTTTACCTCCTATAGCAAAGGTTGATACCTTATTTATTATGAATAAATATCATTTTTAAAAATTACTCCTTCTGTTCTAGTTTATGTGAACCTATTTCCTTTTTGGTCTGTTCCAAAAAGAATGACCCCTTTTCTAAATTTGGTAACAATTTAACTTAAATTTACAATTCTACCCTTAATCAGAAGCTTTTATAACCACACAAATGCTCTCGCCCCTTTTTGACTTGTTTAGGACCACAAATTCCAAAAGTCTTCATTTTTTTCTTAAACTCTGTGTCAAGTCAAACATGTTCACATAAATTGGAACGGAGAGAGTATCTCCTATAGCCACCTTTTAATTTTTATAGCAAAATATCTATATATGGTCACTTCCTATCTTTAAGCCATTAAATACGCTGTATATTATTTTTCTCTCTCCTTCTTTCTTTTTTTTTCTCTCAAAAATCAGCATAAAATCATCAAATTTACACACCAAAAAAGGGGCATTTGCATCTATACCCGCTTTTTGTGTCACGTTTTAACTTGTGCCCGCTTTGCAAAAAAAATTGCAAACGTACCCGCTTTTTCACATAACTTCAGCATACGGGGCTGAAGTACCAAAGACAATCGCGCAAAACTTCAGCATTCTAGTAACTGCCGAACTTCAGCTCTAGAGCTGAAGTTTTTGTTTGTAACTGGTGATGTTTTTGTTTGTAAGCTTCAGCTCTAGAGCTGAAATTTTTATTTTTTAACTATCGAATTTCAGCTCTAGAGCTTAAGTTTTTGTTTGTAAGCTTCAGCTCTAGAGCTGAAGATTTTGTTTTTTAACTATCGAACTTCAGCTCTAGAGCTAAAGTTTTTGTTTGTAAGCTTCAGCTCTAGAGCTGAAGTTACCTTTTACAACTTTCACTTCTTCATGACAGATTCGACACAAAGACATGGCAACAAACTTCAGACCCGTTAGTCTGCAGTTCATTTGTATCAGTTCATACTTCGGACCCATGAACTGAAGTTTACGAGGTCTGAAGTTAGAATTGCAACAAGCAAATTGTCAAACCCTGAGAATGGATTGTCTATGTGTGAGAGCTAGTTTTATGAGAGAAGCGACGAAGCTGTATAAACACATATCTTTGACTCAAATTAATCTGCTGTAGGAGCTATAACAGTAATAGCCATCAATGTTGGAATTATGAATGAATCAATAGAAAAAACTACTTATAAAAAGGCTAAACACAATATGAGAGAAAGAAGATCAATTAATAAATCTTTCGGAAGCAACAGAACCATGTATTCATATAAAACTCAGGTAATCGAACAGATTCACGTGCAACAAACAAAGAGAGCATCAACGACATTACTTTTATAGCTCTGGCAGTAGGCTACTTGAATGGTGCTTAGACGAAGCAAACTTCAGACCCTCGTATCTGAAGCTTATTTTCCAGTAGTATTAACTTCAGACACTCGGCTCTGAAGTTCCCTCGCAGTATTACAAACCTCAGACATAGCAGTGCAACTTTAGGAAGCTGAAGTTGTTTAAAAAATAAAAAATGGGTACAACTTAAAAGTTTTTAAAAAAAATGAGTATAGATCAAATGGGGCGACCAAATAGGGCTCCCCGTGCAATTTTTACCCAAAAAATGGTAAATGAAAGACAAAGGAAATTAGTTAAGGTTAGAAATTGACTCCCAAGCCCAGAGAGCAACAGCATTCCACTTTTTGATTTCAAATCGCTTGGGCTTTTTAGTGGACGATCCAACGCCGGTCGAACCCTTGCCGGCGGGAACCAGAGGCACGTCGGTGTCCGCTGATGCCATTGAATTTTGAAGCTTCAAGAGTTTTGAATTTTCAAAATCTGATTTAGCTGGATTGTTACTTTTTTTTTCATTGTATTTCAATGTATCTCGCTGGATTCCATGTATTTCATTGCATTCACTATCTTTAGTTTTTTCTACTTTTTCAATATATTCAATGTAATTATATAATTTCAAAACTTCACTTTGTTTCATTGTTTTGTCCAACAATATATATTCAGCAGTATGTATTCAATGTATTGGAGAATGTATTCATATGTTTTTTTAATTAATATAATTTATGTATTCAGATGTCTCTCTCTCTCTCTCTCTATATATATATATATATATATATATATATATATATATATATATATATATATATATATATATATATATAAATGTATCTGCAGTATGTATTCATATGTTTGTACACTATTGATGACCCGATATACTTCATGTATTCAATGTATTTTTATGTATTTAATTGTATTCAATGTAATTATGTAATTTTAATATATAAATCTATTTGTAAAGATACCACTAAAAAAAGAAAGGATGGATTGAATCTCTGAGTGCTCTATTTTTGGAGTGTTCTTCGGTTGAGAATCTTTTCTATAACTGGAAATACAAATTTTGTGTATTATAATTAAGTTTGTTGAGTTATATTAGGAGTCTATCGCGTTAATTGATTCACTTACTGTTTTTAAACAGCTGAACACTTTTTTTCCGCAAATTCTGTTACTGTATTCACGAATACAGCTCGCGAATACATATGAATACAGTCTATACGTTAGCTGTAATTCCATTTTTTCCGCCAACTCTTTTTATTGTATTCATGAATACATTAGCTTAAATACATCGAATAAACTCTATAACAAGTTAAAACATAGCTATAGGAAGTAATTTAGTAAATGATAGCTATAGCGAGTTAATAATCACTAAAACATAGTGGTTACTGAAAATTTCTCGTTATTTTATTATAATTATGAGTATGTTTACCTAAACATTTATAAAGCTTAAAAGTACAAACAAAGCCAAAAGAAAAAAAATTATTGATTGAAAACAACGTGGATTTTAGATTTTGAAGTATTAATTAGCGTAGTTTCCAGGAATTAATTTTGAAAACTTACCTACATAGTTATGTTTTATATCTTAATTTTAAAAATAAATAACCTTAAAATATAAGGTAAATATAAAGTTTTGAAAATAATAGTAACTAAAAATAAAATATTTAAGGCACCTAACAATCTAAAACTTTGTAGAATAATTTATATGAAGCTAGTTGTCACAGAGTTGAAGTTGGTCGACATATTCACATTTGTAGCTTTAAAAACTAAACTATTCCCTCAACAAATAATTATATGTTAATAAATTATAGTAACATTTAAAATTTTATGTAATATATAAAATTTTGAATCTAGCTAATTAAATTTCACCTTAATTTTGATGGAACATGATTTAAGAATCAATGTTCGCACTAAATACTTTTCGATAGATGAGTCTAATCTATCTATATATATTGACACAATATATCATAAAAATATGAAATATTAACATGAAATTTTGATCAACTTTTATCCTTCACAAGTGCAGTTCATGTTGAATAAAATTCGTAATTATAATTAATAATTTATTTTTAGTAGAACTAACATTGATTTTAAGGACTTCCATGAGGTACAACTTCTTTCTTTATTGAATTAATTAAATAGGATGGACATTAATCATTATTTTCATAATTTTACACTTTCTTCTTTTAACTTTATTATATAACTCAAACATAATTCTTAAAATAATATTTATTTGACTTTTTAAAAAAATTTAATTCTTATTGAGATAAGGTACTCTAAGACTAGTACACTTA